>NC_141990.1:38851625-38874625 GCF_049901715.1 Pseudonaja textilis | reverse complement strand
CTGTTAGTCCTACTCTTGAAGGCAAGGTCAACTGCTGGTAAAACATGGATCATCCAGGACTCAGTTCAGGATGAAACTATTGACTTGGTGTGTGTCAGGTCTCCATTGCTGGCTACTCTGTGATGCAACTGGCTAAAATAAGGAGGTAATGTACAGCTATGATCTAGTCATTTTATCTTTCTGACCAGACAAGGTGTCAAACAATCAGCCAATTTCTGACACAGCCAGCTGTGTTTCAGTAGCCAGGACCATGTAGGGATACAGTTTATATGCCGTCCACTATGCCATCTAATAGTCTGTCTTTCTAAGATACCCAGATTGATCTCAGGCTTAATGTTAGATTATCTTGACTGTGAAAACAATTATTCAGCAAAACAGCTTACCTCTGAAGTTGTGAGTGCTCCATCACTGGAGGTTTTCAGGAAGAGACTGGACGGTTGTTTTGTCTGGAATGGTTTAGGGCCGTGATGGCGAACCTATGACGCACGTGCCAGAAGTGGCAAGCAGAGCCATTTCCGCCGGCACGCGAGCTGTCACTCCAGATCAGGTCCACTGTGCATGTGCGTGCGCCTCCCACCAGCCAGCTGATTGTCGGGTATCTGCCGTGTATGCAAGGGGGGGGGCGGCGTGTGTGTGGGAGATTTGTGCACATTTGCAGAGGCATGCAGCAGCTGGGGTGTCGTGTGCATGTGCAGGATGTGCAGGTCATGTGCGCATTGCATTATGGGTGCAGGCACACACACCCCCACGCATGCACATGAACACACGCGTGCACACTTTTGGCATGTGAGGATGAATAGGTTAGCCAACACTGGTACAGATTTCCTGCTTATTATTCTATGTACTCCTAAGAAAGGAGTGCAAATTGCACTTTGATTTAACTTTGAAATTTTTAGAAAAATAGGGGGAAATAGAAGGGGAAGCAAGGTATTTTTTCTTATTTAGAAAGCCTGCAAGTTTCAAAAGAAATAGCTAAAATATTCAAGCTAGAACAGGGGTGTCAAACTCAATTTCATTGAGGGCTGCTTCAGGGTTGTGTTTGACCTTGGGGGGATGGGTGGGGGATAGGCATGGCCATGGCGGGCATGACACGGGACCCCACCTACACACACACATGGTTTTATACACTTATAAAGATAGGCGTACATTTATGTGATTTTTTTTTAATACTTACTTGATCTACTTGATAATGCTTATGAGAGAGAAACCAGACCAAGAAACTGACTCAGTAGGAAGACTAGAACTATAAATTATTGACATGGGCTATAGTAGCAGAATCCTGCAAGCCTGAAAGGTAAACTATTCTACCTTTCCTCCCTTTCATAACTTTCTGAGTCAAGAACAGCCTCCTGCAGCACTCCGGAGGTCCTGTTTTGGGCCTGGAAGGCCTCCTGCAACACTCTGGTGGCCAAAACCAGTTGCGTGGGGGGTGGGGGGCTGCACCATTTTTCTAGCAGAGGCACCTCAGGTCCTTTGCTATTTCCAGGTGGCCCTGTGGGCCAGATCTAAGCACCCCATGGGCTGGATCCAGCCCACGGACCTGGAGTTTGACACTTCTGAGCTAGAGGCTGAGTTAAGTTTTTAATTTATGTTTTTCTATTTAGTGTTTAAATTTCATGCCCTCTTTTTTAAAAATTATTTTTTGGTATAAGCTAGTGAATTCCCATTTAATTTTAATCTTTAATCCTTCCCCCTCTTAAGGCTGAGTATTATTATTTGTATTTAAATATTTGAATCTGCATATTATTCTGGAATGTCTGCAACATTTTCTCCAAGAACTTGTTCAATTACAGTAATTCCTATAGATAAAAGAGTGATGAAAACGACGTCCACCGCCTCTCCAACGACAGACGGCCGCAGGTAGGAGCCAAACAAGAAAACATCGGTCCACCCAAGCACATCACCCTGTGCCTAGCCTGTGGTGGATCTCATCTGAGGGCCACCTGCAAGTTTAAAGGAGCCATCTGCAATAACTGCCATAAAAGGGGGCACATCGCGAGAGTCTGCCAAGCCCCTCAAAGCTCAACACAAAGGCACCCCCCCGTCTCACACTCGGGGCCGCAGAGAAGGTAAACCGTGCCGCATGGAGGTTGACACAGGGTCAGCGCTCTCAATTATCTCGTGGAACACCCTCAAGAGGCTCCAGCCCAGCCTATCAACTAGCCGGCTCCAGAAGTGCCAGTTTAGCCTGAAGGACTACCAGGGGAGGACCATTCCTGTAATCGGCAGAGGCAAGTTCCTTGTCAGTTTTTGTGGTCTTCTAAGAGCATTACTTTATTAGTACTTCTTTGACTAAGCAATATTTATTTCTTGTGTATTAAATGTTTGGAGTATTTAAAACTAAAATGTTCTCTCTCTCTAATAAATCTAAATCCTGTTAAATTGTTTTATACCTTAAGGTTGGGCCAAGTATGCTACATGGCCAGGAGTTTGGTTGGTTGATTGGTTTATTTGTATCCTAATTTTTCTGTTTATCTTTTATTCACCAAAAAGAGTATACAAAGTATAAATTGTATCTCTCTTAGAAACCAAGACAGATACTGAATACCAGATTACTCATCCCTTGGAAGATGGTGGCTGAAGGATCTGGCAAACTCTCAATGGATGGAGCCAAGAAATGAAAATCAAAACTGCTTCTGAACAAAGAGGTTTGAGGCTCCAGTCTTTCACCCAATGGACTTAACTAGTTCTGATACAGATAAATTTAAAGTAAGTTGCAATTTATATTACTATGTATTTTGATAAAGCATTGAAATAAGTATATGGCATGAGGCCTAGTTATTTGGGGGACTACCTCTGCTTGATTACATCTGCTCGTTCCATCAGATCTGGCAATAGAGGCATGCTGCAGATGCTGTTTTTGGGGGAACTACACTTTCAAGGAACCACAATTGACGGATCAAAGAAGAAGGCCTTCTCTATAGTGGTGCCCACCTTAGGGAACATTCTGATCCCTGAATGAGATCATATCCACCCTTTCTTATTTTCCAAAAGTCCCTCAAGACTTGGCTTTGTCATCAGGCCTGAGGGACTCTCAGAAGGCCAGTTAAACTTTGAAGTGGCCCAACTGCTGATTTATTCTGGTGTTTGTGTGTGGGAGGGAGGGAAGTATATGACTGTGTTGGACATGTTTATTATTTATATATATATATTTGTTTTTTGCCACCCAGAGACCCTTCTTGGGTGGCCGTATACATCTGAAAAAAAATAAATGAAATAAAAATGTAGTTTGATCTTCACAGAGAAAATCTGTGGTTGCTGAGTCAACACTGATGTGATGGCATATAATCAATTAATACATGGAAAATGCAATAAAGAAATTTAAAGATCAATTGATAGCAAAGAACAATTTGTCTCCCAAGAATTTTCATAACTTTATTTTTCAAAAAATGTGGTTTCTCCTAAAGCTCTTGGGACACACTTTTTTTTTAAAAAAATTAAAGATTTATTGAAATAATAAGTTAGTTCCTTTTATGTTTTCCAGCTTTATTTCTGTTGATTAAAACCTTTGCTGTTGTCTGAGTTTTGAATGCAGTTTGAGGAGATTTATTTTTGCACTGCATTCAAATGTGGCTTATGAAGCTTAGCCACATATACTTTGATCAGTTGGAAGTTTTGAAGAAGAACTGCTCTTTTCTGATCCAGCAGTTTTTTGGCATTGCTTTATTAAAACACCTGCTAAACACAACTTCATGTTGTTTATTCTGATGTATATGATTAGTTTTCATCAAGTATACATTTATACTAGAAATTGCACTGTTATGTTAACAAACATAAGCAAAAGAGTGCCTACAAGGAGAAAGTCTGTGCATATGGCAAAATCTTTTATCTTGAGGAATGTAATTCAAAAGGGCAGTAGCACCTGGTGCTAGATTATAAGTATGTAAATATGATTTTAAAAATATAGACCTTAAATTCAGTGGAAAATAATTGAAAAACCAATAGTGAGGTAATGATAGGTGTCTTAACTTTAATTAAATTAATTAAAATATTTAAAATCTAAAAAATAGTGTGAAAACAGCATGCAAGGAAATGGATATGGATTATTTCCACCTTCATCCAGGTAAAAGGGACTTCCAGATGTATAGGAAAATAATTCTTTCCATACTGAGTTATTCTAGAAATTGTGATTCAAACAAATTTAAGGAGTATTAGATTAAAAAAGGCTGCAAGAGGTATTTGTGAATCACATAATAAATACTGCATCTCTATCGCAAGAGCTATTTTAAGTTAGGTATCACAAGTGATGACATGGGCATCTATAATACAATGATAACATATACAGCGTGGTAAATGTGAAAACACCACGCCATACACATACTAAACCTTAACTTTTGCTTTCATGTCACTTTATTGTAATTTTTCTAGAATCCTGGACAAATAGAGGATTGGATTGAATACTTACTGCATATCCATTTTTCCTAACCTGGTACTTGCAAATGTATTAGAAAATATGAAAGATGCCTAGATGGGAAAAGTTGCATTAAAGATACCATGTTTGAGTTCATATTTGTGTGTATGTATATGTGATAAATATAATTTTGGAACCTATTGAAGCTAACTTAGCTTCTTCTTGCTAGAAAGTGTAGCTTTCAACATGTCCATGTAACCATCCAGAATTGCACTCAACCCAAGAGAGGTTTTTCCTTTTAAAGCTTCAGAAAAGTATGAAGTAGCTTTTTATTCAGGTAACATCAAAAATATCAAATTGGTATCTCCTCTCAACTGTCTCTAAAACTCTTAGTGGGAATTTGATAAGCTTTTGGTTTCATCATGTGTATTCAGGGGGAGCAAGCACTATTAAGCTTCAAATATGTATGTGTGTATTTATTTAGAATATCTACATACTGCCAAAGTCCCAGAAGCATGCAATATATAAAACTTAAGTACAAGGGGTGGGGTGGGGGGAATCAAGGTATAGTAAAATGAAATGTAACCTATATTTTATAACATTGATTCTTTTTTTCCAGATCACGATAAAGGAAAGAAATCTTTTAAAAACAGTTGGATACTTTTTTATTACTTCAAAATGGACCAATCAAAATAGAGTCAACACCATGGCCAACAATTAATTGATCAACACCTCCTAGGAAACCACCATTCACCGCCCCACCCACTTAAATCTTAATAGTCTACAAATCCTGCAAATAACCACATCTAAACTGATGTGCTAAGGAAGTCTTATTGGGATTCTGGGGGAAAGGCCTGCAATTCCCCACTCCCACAAACCCCCACTAATCACCAACCTCAGTATTGCTATTCTAAAGTTCAGAAAATCTGGGTGAATTACTAAATTTAAAACATATACAGTAGTTACCTTAAACTAAAAATTCTTAAATAGCTAGTCAAATGTCTAGCAGCCATTCACTTGACTGAATCACCACATAGCAGCTCAAATCAAAACCTGAAGTTTAGCCCAACTAGCTCAAGGGTCTCCAACCTCCAGTCCATGGATTGGCACTGATCTGCAGCATGCCAGAAACCAGTCCGCGCATCCAAGCGAAGCCCCATCCAAGGGATGCAGGCAGCACACAAAACCCACATCCCTTCCAGTCCATGGAAAAACCTCTCTCCACAGAACTGGTCCCTAGCGCCCAAAAGGTTGGGGACTGTTGAACTAATTTAAACATCCATCCTGACTGTCTCTCCTTATTAGAGTTAGGAATTAAATATTAATGGAATGGCTAAAGAACATAACAACAAGATAAGAGGCATACTACATGTTCACAATAACTCCAGAACACAGTCTACTTGATACATGAAGCAAAAATGATGTGTAAGTCAATATACAAACTGTCCAAGTAGGACTTGGAAAACACAGTATATTTTAACTGAATGGGGTGTAATCTAAATAAGACTTTCAGATATTCATGCTTAACATGGTTGTGAAAAAGAAAATGAATGAGTCAGTGGTGTGTTCCAAGTTCTTTTAACCAAGGTGATCCTCTTTATGCATGTAATATACGAAGATAATTTCAAAGGTTTCACCATTCTCTTTGCTCTAATCATTTTCTTACAGTTTGCCATTTTATTCTTAATAAACCAGCTCTCGTTTCTCTATAAAGATTTGTTTCCAGATAGCATACTGCTTTATGCCTCAAATAGAAACCATATTTCCATCTTATCTATTGGCTTTATTTATTTTAAGGCAGATACATATGAACTCAATCTTATTTTAATCCAGGAACTGCCTCAAGATGATTTTGTGGATTGCAGCTTGATTTGCAAAGGTCACAACAGTATAAGCGGCAAGAAAATTACGTATTTTTTATCATTAAGTGGTTGGATGCGTCAGTGCCTTCCACAGAAAGAATTACACCTTTAGGAAAAGCTGTAATCTTTGCCTAACCACCAACATCCCTTGAGCTCTCAACTGCAGCAGGATTTTACTGAGAGTGGGGAAGGGAAGAATTGATTATAGGTAGTCCTCAACTTACGACCACAATTGAGCCCCAAATTTCTGTTGCTAAATAAGACAATTTTTAAGTGAATTTTTTGTCCCACTTTACGACCTTCCTGCCACAGTTGTTAAGTGAATCTGGCTTCCCATTGACTTTGTTTATCAGAAGGTAGCAAAAGGGGAATCACTTGACCCAAGGACATTGGAATGAGTCAATAATGCAAAGTTTGTAAGTGAAAAATGGTCATAAGTCACTCTTTTCAGTGCTGTTTGAATGGTCATTAAATGAACTGTTGTAAGTTGGGGACTACCTGTACTTCCCTGTCTTGCAGGCTGAGAGCTTCATTCTTTCCAGAGCTTGTTTGAAGTAAAGAATTCTCATAGTGAATTCTGTGCAGAGATTTAGGCTAGCATTGCACATGTTTGGACTAATATTTCCATTATTCTCAACCAATAAAATGGCATGATGGCTAGAGATAATGGGAAAGTCAACATAATATGATGGCCATCAGTTTGGTGAAAGTTGTCAAAGAAGTACACCTCTCGGCTCCCCTTACCTTTTTGAAGAAAGTGTAAGATAGTTAGCATATCCTGTTAATCTAAATTTAAACCAGCAGGGTCTCGAAATGGTACAGCATGTTGTGATGGTGATCTAGCTTCTGTTCTGGCTGAACTTAAATAAGACACAAACATAAAATGACCAACCCTAATCAATACTGTTCCAAAATCAAAGCATGTTGAATAGTTGCTGGTACCTACGGAATATATAAAATCATAGCATTTATAGAAGTGGAAGAAATACAACAACTATCTAGTCCAATACTCTGCAATGAGCAGGAAACTCAATTAAACCATCCAGCCTTTTCTTAGAGAACTCCAGAGGTTGATCACCCACAGGCTCCATTAAATAGATTGTACAAATCCAACTGCTGTACAAATCTTTCTGTCAGGAATGTTTTTGCTTCAATGGGAAGTGCTTCTGCTGTATAAGTTTTCCATATTTGTTTTTAGCACTGAGGTCAAAGTATTGTCTTGCTAGTAAAAATGGGACTCCTCGTTTAATTCCCAGTCTCAAGTGATAGTGACACTGCTCTTCTTTTCCATTCACATGTTGCACTTCTACAATAATTGTTGCACATGTGCAATATCTGTATCCAATTCAAGATGGGGCAGTTGTGCATTAACTGAAAGCAACTTGCTGTTATGACTTGACTGCCACCAGAACTTTATATTTGCACTGACTTTTGGTTACTATCATTTATCCATTGGGATTTTCTTCTTTTTAAGATGTGGCAAGCATATGTTCTTTTCATAAATTAATTTGTCCTTGCAAAGCCTAATGTCAGCATCTTTTTGTTCCCCGTTGAGCCTGATATTTAATGGTGATTTTTTTTTCCTGTTATTGTTTTCCATGGCACAAGATACTACTCTGTTATTTGGGCAGTAGAAAAGGGAAGGGGAAGCCAAAAGCAATATTTTTTTAAAAAAACCTGCAACCACAATTAAATGTCAGCTGATCAGCTTTTAGAAAACAGTTGGCTTCTTCTCTCTCTTTCTCTGCTCTCCTTTCTTCAAAGTGCTGCAATTTAGCAGTAAGCCAAAACAACGAATGAAGCACTTGTTTCATGCAGCCAGCTTTTAGCAATGTGTTATTGGTAATTTGAAAGCAAAATGAAATGTGAAACATGAACCAGCTCTTCTCTCCACTGCAAGTCCATTAAATTATAGAGACAATATTATAGTGCTTAGCTGACATTTATTGCGAGACCTATCTCATTATTATATGCTGGCAAAACACAGTACTTGTAATGGGCCAATTAGCAAGAAGGCATCTATTGAGTTTGGAGTATTACTCCATTTTATAGGTGGGTAAACAGATCTTTCTCAAAGTTGTAGTTATTTTTTGGCTGCTTTCGTAGGGAGATAGCAGAGCTAGAGAAAAGATTCTCCTGAATTCTTCGTTGTACGTTAGGTTTTTTTTTTGTTATTCTTATTTTGAACCCAAATGTTTTGCATGTCACAAAAAGACTGTGATTCCTGAAGTGCTGTAAGATGTCACATATATGTTCAAATTATTCCTTTTTAATGTTCATTTTCTTTCTTTTTTTCAAATATTTATGTGGCTGTCCACCTTAAACAACTGTGGGGACAACAACAATAAAACTAGTAACTATAAAACAACCATAAAATAATAAAACAATTAAACAAAAATCCAGTGTCTTAATCATCCTCTTAGGATGCCCTGGAGCCAGTTCTAATTCCCCTCATTTCATTCTTTCTATTGTATTCTTTCCCAGCCCCCTCATAAAAAGCCAGGTGTTGATGGCCTGCCTAAATGCTAGAAGGTAGGTAGGGTGGGCTGCCAAATCTTGAGGGGGATGCAGAATGTTCTAAAAAGTAGGGACAGCCAAGGAAAAGGCACATTTCCAAGGTCCCACTAGGTGGCAGTATTTCAGGGACGGTTTCTAGAGAATGCTTACCTTATTCAATCTAGTATTGTAGGATTGGGGTGTATGTGTGTGTGTGTGTGTGTGTGTGCATCTGTGTATTTAGGGAAAGGCATTCAAATGCCTATGATGCAAGATGAGCTCTAGGATAAGTTCTAGACAATTCTGAATGGAGTACAAGAAGTTGTTCAGGTTCTTTATTTGGGTTCTGCAGTATTATATATTTTTACAGAAACAGTTTTTTCATTTTAGCTGATTGGATTTAAAAGAAAAACAGGTTGATTCACAATCTTGAGGAGCAAAAAATCTATATAGACAGGAAAGGGAAAGATATTCAGGAGTATTGGGAAGTACCACTGCTTCCATTGAATAAAGAAATGAATTCTCAACACCAACAACCAATAACATCCTTCCTCCTAAATTTTTAAACTGATTTAAAAATATAGAAAAAATAAATTAAACAACCCTCCCAAAATTATGAGGCACAATACGTCCTACATTTGTTCACAAGAGGTGGACATTAAGTATTTGAAGCCTCCAAAATCAAAAGAACCAAAGGTTTTTTAAATAAATCGTTTAGTTTTTCTAGATATCTTAGTCCGCTATCACAATGGTCTAGCAAGAAGATTTGATTACTATAGTGGAAGCGTTCAGATATTTTGTTTGTTTAAATTTCTGTCAGTATCCTAATATTAGAAGGAAGCCAAGTGGCTCAAATGTGTGTGTGTTTTAAATATCCAACAAAGAAAGGGAAATCTATTACTTTTAGAGTTAGTATATTGCATCTCTCTGTAACCTGTTCTAGTACATTCTCATAATGCACAAGCTTGTTTAAAGCATATTTTGTTGGCCTTTATCCTTGGTTAAGACTGTCTAATTACCATAGCTTAAGAGTAGGTCTTGATGGAATAGGGACATTTTAAAACTGTATAGAGATTCTTAGTAATCCAGGTCATGGTTTCCCAAAGCAGCTTTTTCAAGAGACAACTGGACTTTCTGGTTTTTCTTTGAAGACATTTCGCTTCTCATCCAAGAAGTTTCTTCAGCTCTGGGGCAGCTGAAGAAGCTTCTTGGAAGAGAAGCAAAACATATTTACAGGAAAGCCAGAAAGTCCAGTTCCTCTTGAAAAAGCATCTTTGGACATTTTCAGTTCTTGAATGAAAAAAGTTACAAGGTTGGTTAGGTCTCGAAGGGGAAAGAGGGTTAAAAAAATGAGAAAAAAATTCTTTTGTGACTGATGAATGAAACACTATTGGGAAGGCATATTTTATCTGTTCTTTCTTTACCCACTAGCTTAATAATAGCCTGGTCAGACAATCCAATTTGTGTTGTATGCCCAAATTGCATTTACAGCAACTAATCTAGCACATATGTGTAAATAGATAAGAAGTAGAAGGTCATAAGTTTTCACTTGATGCAATGTGAAGGAATCTAGGGAAGCCACTCTAACCTAGAGAAATAAAAATGCAGTTAAGACTCAGAGTAATATATATTAGTCCCATCTCTCACCTGGAAAACTCTACACCAGGGATGTCAAACTCGCGATGACATATTGTCATGTGACGTATAGCAACTTCCCCCCTTCGCTAAACTGGGGGGTAGGGGTGGCCAGCATGTGACACCCCTGCTCTATACTAACTCTAAACTGGTTTGCAGCTGTTTACTTTAGCTCAGTAACATCAATCAATCAATCAATCAATCTGAACAGAGCTGAAAGGGACCTTGGAGGTCTTCTAGTGCAGCCCTCTGCTCAAACAGGAGACCCTGTTTCAGACAAATGACTGTCCAGTCTCTTCTTAAAAACCTCCAGTGATGAAGCACCCACAATTTCTGAAGGCAAGCTGTTCCAATGGTTAATTGCCCCCACTGTTAGTATGTTTCTCCTAAATTCCAGGTTGCTACTCTCCCTGTTTATATACCGTGGTTTGCCCTGCAAGTGCTGGTTGTGGTGTGGTTTTCTCCTTAGTAGATCCCTTGATGAGGGTATTGTTTTCTGCTTGATTGTTTGTCTGGTGCTAATACCTGCTTATCTGGGTATTGTTTCCGGTCTTTTTGTTTTGTTTTCTAATGTTTCTTTTGTTCTTTATTTATTTTATTGTCTCTTTTGAATAGTGTGTAACTTATTCTTTGAATAGTGTATAAACATGGTTTATCTTTATGTGTCTTTCTCCCAAACAGATTCTCCCTCCCAAGATTATGAAAGGATGCAACAGTAATGGTTAGAGGAAAAGGGTTTAAGAGCACCTATTTGCGGGAACCAGGGAAGCTAACCCACCACATCCCTGTGTTGGCATGTGCAAGCATAACCTCCATTACAGTGTTATTGCTTAGAAAGATCCTCCAGCTTTTCTCTGATCATAGGAAAAACATATGATGTCAAATATGAAACAGGATTCCCTATCAGGAAATATCTTTGGTGAGAATCCTATCAAAAAGCGGATAAAATTTATAGTTTCAAGAAATGTTCTAAAGTAAACAAAAATGCCTTGGAAAATAACAAAAGGACCTTATCTTCCTAAGAGCTATGGGTTTTTAAAAAGACTGGTACAGATTTTTTTGGGATATATTCAAGGTAAAATCTACTTTATGAAGAGAAACAATCTTCTGTGTAAGAAAATGGTGGGGGGGGGGGAATGTGACCTTTTAAGTTCACTTAACTGTCTCAGCAGCTTTCAGCACCATTGACCATGATTTCTTTATGGTCAGTGGTGATAGGCTAGGTGATTGGGGGCATATTTAATGGCTTGCAGGAGGTAAGGGCTGCAGTAGGCAGGACCAGGGTTTTCTTTG
The DNA here is from genome assembly GCF_049901715.1 of Pseudonaja textilis. Taxonomy (NCBI): domain Eukaryota; kingdom Metazoa; phylum Chordata; class Lepidosauria; order Squamata; family Elapidae; genus Pseudonaja; species Pseudonaja textilis. The sequence continues at coordinate 38,862,988 of NC_141990.1, read as the reverse complement.
GGAGCTGGACTTCAGAGTTTCTTTTATAAAACATATTATGCTTCTCAGGTAATTCCTATCTCAGAGTAGATGAATCTGAAGTTTGGAGAGGGTTCTGGAAACTGCAGAAAATAACTTCAAGAGCCCAAAGATACTCCACTTAACCTTTTCATAAAGAAAAACAAATTAATAAAATTGGGCATAGTTACAGTGCCTTATTCCCAGAAGAAATGCTAAGAGAAGATAGAGAGATAATAGAACAAAGATTGTGCATGTACACGCACACAAACACACCATTGTATATGGCTTCAGTGTCACTTTTGCTAAGCTGTTCTAATTCAGCTTACATCTATCTTCCCTATCACTTCTTTTGTGGCCTTTGATGTTTCCTGCTGAGCAAATTGTGTTGGTTTGAACAAAGCAGTGAATTCTTGTCCTCCACGAGACAACATTCAAGTGGTTTGAAAGCTAGATCCAGATTGACCAGAACCCACATGAATGTGCTCCCTCCATCAATTTCTCAGCAGAGATTATACAATAAAGCGTGTCACAAAAATGTCTTGGGACAACTCGAGTAAGAACAGGGTTGATGGTATCCCAAGGTTTGTGGGGAGGAGGGAGGAGGTCAGGGCAGTAAGAGTGAGCCAGAAAGCAGCATGTTTGATATTGCATGTAAGCCTCATTCTTTTTTATGTGCAGCACAGGAAATTGCACACATTCCCAATAGGGGCAGAACTTGTGTTGCAATGCTGCTTTTTTTTCTTCATCTGGTCGTAATGAAGTGAGACACCAGAGGTCTGGAAGGGTTGCTTTACAATCTGAAACAGTGTAAAATCACTGTAAGAGGACTAAAAATAAAGTCTCCCTCAAGTCAAGCTCAAATCCTGATGATTTCGTGGATACATCTGTATAGGTTTCCTGGTAGTAGTATGAAACTGGCGTGCTTTTGCCTTCTTCCAAGGTGTTTTTCTAACTGCCCAATCTAATCTACAATCCTGATAATTTCTCAATGTTTTCCATTCAAATGCTAACAAGTTGTGATCCTGCTTAATTTGAGATCAGCCAAGGTTGGCTGGGTACTGCCATCTAGCTGGGTATACTAGGTACTGTGTACTTTGAGAAAAATGAAGGAGAAGTGTATATATCTCCTGAATTTTAAATATTTGGTTTCTGCACAAATTATGAATAATTCTTGTCTCACATAAAACCCTTAAACTGCTGTTCCAAAATCAGAAGAATCCATCCCAGGCTAGACATACTCATGTCTTGTTTCCATTATACAGAGCACATTCACAGCCATATATTCAGATTTAATTTGGCTATATTCATTTTTCTGATTCTCTTGTTTTTTCACAGTAGCAATATTATCTTTATTGAAACGTTTAGTCCAGATTCCACAAAACTAAGAGTTTGATGCTGACTTCCAGTGTGGGAAAGATTGATTCATAATGTTCCCATGGGGGGGAGGGGGGGAGAGAGAATTCCAGGCCTCTTTTTTTATGAGAGGTCTCCAAGTTCACCAGAAAGTAGAACCATTTGCTTATTTTTCTCAGTTGGTTTTTCACTCTCCCAACCTCTTTTTTTAAAAATCTACAATTAGGCTATTTTTGGTTTCAAATTATAATTTGGTTCAACATCTTTACTTTCATATCAACATATATTTCTGTCTCTAAAGGGACAGTAGTAATGTATATGTGGGAATAATGTGGGAAAGTATTATTATTTTGTTACCTTTTTTGCCATTCTTTTTCATGCAGGATTGACATGAGACTTGGTTTGATTATTCTCAGGACAAGAGGCCAGTCTGCAATTACATTGTGCTCTGTAACAGTGCCCGTGGAAACCTCTGGAAGGAAATGAAAGGTGAGGAAAGAGCAAATTGCTTTTTATCAAAGTAAGGGGTATGAAAGAGCATAATGTGAACACAATATCAAAGAAAGCAGACTCAGTTGCTCTAACGAATTCTGAAAGAGGAAATGTGGCAGCCCAGCGATTACTTCTTCACAACATTGTCATAGGAGGATATGCACCTGTTGAATATTCTGAGAACTCTTTTTAAAGGTCCAATAAGTAGCCATGCTTGCTGTAGGCTATAGTTGTCAGGCTGCAACAAGCTGAGCTAGTCATTAAAAATTGGAAATGACAAATAAAAGTATGCATTACTTAGTAGTGGGAGAACCTACCTACTCTCAACAGTATGATTCAGTCAACTCTTCTATTTACAAATATTTGAGACTAAGCATACAGGGGATCTTTGTATACAGGGGATCTTGCATTCAATCACTGTTGAAAAGAATAAGATAACAGCTACTGGGAAGAGAGCTGTTGGAGACCTTGCTAAATTATCATCAATAAGTATAGATAATATTGGGCTATAAAGTGTTAATAATCAGAACTGAAATAGCATTTTGTGTGCAATGAGAAACCATCAGCCCTTTGAGGTAGTCAAAGTCAGGAAATAAGCACTGCAAGGACCACTAGAATCTACCTTATTGTTGTAGGGCAGGGCTGTCAAACTCGTAGCCGGATGTGGCATGCACTGGCCATGTCCAGTTTAGCGAAGAGGGAAAAGCCATGATATGTCACATGATGCTGCCATGACAACATGAGTTTGACAACCCTGCTTTATACTTTGACTCTTTCCCATGCTCCCACCTTTCCAGGAATGAATGCCATTTACTTTATTTCTGCCTTCCTCTATAGAACATCCATCTTCCAATAAGTTCTGCAGAAGGGTGTTAGAAGTTGTGAAATAATTCCTAATACAAAGGTTACTCAAAGCAGTAATTTGATAGCCTGAATTAGACTGAGTACTGTAGTTAACTACAGTCATATCTGATACTTTGTTTACTAGTGATAGAAATGCTATTTTTAAACACTACAGTGTTGTATCCTTGTAGTAATCATGATATCAAAAGGAATGTATCTATTGGGAGACAGTACTCTAGAAAATTTAAGTCATAAAAGGGGTGTGGAACTTTATCAGAAATTATATTTTGTTAAAATTCAATAGCTAATTGAATTAAAATATAAATAGCCATTTGGACCCCCATCTAACCAATGGGAAGTCCCTGATTTGCAAATAGATTGTTCCTATTCCTTTATATAAATATCCACAATACAGATAACAGTCTTGTGCCACATTGAAGATAACCCAAGTCTATCACAAATGCTATGCCTATGCTGTCCTATAACTGAACCCAAACTTACATTTTATTTTAATTATTTTTTTAAAAAATAATTTCTTTAAGAGCACTCATATAAGAATGAGTGTATAGAATTCTCTGATTTCTGTCAGGAACATTATGATTCATTAGATTGAAAATTATCCAAGACATATTTTGGCCACTATTTCCTTAATCACTTTTGTGGTAGGCTGATTCATGCAAACAGAAGACAAACAGTGCTAGTATAGTTCATTTCAAAGGAGAACTAGTACCTAAATATATGGTTCAAGTTTCTGTTGGAACTGAACTACACATTATATTAAGTTTGTAGAATCACTCTATCAGGGCGGGAAATTTAAATCCTTTTCTAAGCATGACACTACAAGCAGTGGCTTACCCATATGTTTCTATAAATTCTACAGTGCTTAGCTAACAAATAAATGAAACAAATCCAATGGGACCTATGGAAACTTTAAATTTTACCAACCAGTGGAACGCTGGAAAGTAATTATGTCAATGATTTGCTGGAATTGTCTGTCCATTTTTGCCTGTCTGTCAGCAGGAGATCCTTTCAGAAACAAAACATAATTGGGGGAGGTGAGAGAAAAAAATTGGTAAAAGAAAGACTCTTTGAAAGTGGGATAGATTAGGCTAGGAGTGACTGGAAAAACAATCCAGAAACATCACTACCACCTTATGGAAGAGACAAACTGTTTCTAAACCATCCTTCCCTGCTGCTTGTGTGACTCAAATTGAAATATGAAAATCCCCTTTGTTCCAAATATACACATATATCGAAGCACAGATGCAGCAAGTTACCTTGTTATTCAATAGAAAATGCAGCCATATATGTGCCAATTATCGGTAAACCAGTTAGAGAAAAAATTCTACATACTTTTGACATACTTATGAAGTCAATACCCATAAATGGCAATGGTGGGAGAAGGAGAGACGTGGCTGGAAAGGGAGAGTATACCAGAGAGCTAGTAATACTTCATATCTACAGTTAATTAAAATTAAACAATAAATCTGGCTACAAAGTGCACATAACATTGTATTTGGCCTTCAGTGATTCAGTAAGAATTTTAAGCTCAAAGTGTGTTCATTAAGTATTTACTTGAACAGACCTGGTCAATTAGGAAGCAAATCAGATAGTTTGGCCATTGTGATGCTCCAGAAATGACCTATTTTGGCCTTAACTTTAATATCAAATACCTTTTTTAAAAAAATCTAGATCTCTTTCAGAAATACCCCTTTCCCTGGTAGGTGACTGCTCAGACTTGGAAAAAGTGATCAAATCTTTCAATTTCAGCTGTACTCGGCTTCACCAAGATCAGTTTGTATGATTCTTCAGAAAAAAAATCGAGCATTCAACAGGTTACCCATCCCCTTCAAAGAGTGATTCACTTCACTGCTTATTAGTCCATAAAAACCTTCTTTGTGGGCATAGCAATAGTAGCTAGTTCACTCTCCCATTAAGCTGAATATGGTCTTCAGCAAAGGTTGGAACAATGGCTGGCTCAGGGAGTTGAAGTCCACAAGTCATAAAAGGGCCATCATTCCCCACCCCAATCTATAATTATTAAGAGTGAATTCTGCATTTCAAACAAAAGTCTTCCTTGGATGTGCTGGGATTGAAGTTGGGAATATTTGTCTACCATCATGTGCTTAGTACCAAACTGGAAATGTTAGATTTACTTTGTAGGTGTAAACCAAGTGAAGTTTGATGAGATGAAGTTTTTTGTCTTATTTCTAAATGCTTTCCTTTTGTTGATGTTGTTTTGTTTGCTTCTTGTATATTTTAATTCTGCAGTGGAAATAAAAAAAGTGTAAATTGATGCAAATCAATCAGAATTTGCTTCCACGGCAGTGGAGACCAGCATGGGTTTTTGAAAAAAAAAACTTTGATAAGTTGGTTATTTAGGGTTCTTGTGTTTCCACTTCAAATAATGGTGGAGTATCATCAGAGGCCAGAGGAAAATTCCATCCCTGCCATATTTTAGGCTTTAAGTGATCAAACCTCAAGGGCCTGTGAACCACTGACATATATCCTTCAAGAATCAATAGTCCAAAGAGTTTAGCCCCAATAAACAGGACTATCACCTGAATATAGAACTCAGTAACATTTTTTTTATTATTTTACTTTTTTTAAAAGCATTAGCATAGCCACATGGGGAGTGGGGAGGATGGCTCAGTGATTAAGACACTGGGTTTGTCATCTGGAAAGCTGATAGCCCGGGTTCAAGACCGGAGTGCTACATGACAGCATGAGCTTCCATTACTTGCCTCAGCTCCTGCCCACCAAGCAAATGCAAGTAGATAAATAGGTACCACTTCAGTGGGAAGGCAATAGTGTTCTGTTTGCTTTGGCATATAATCATGCTAGCCATACAACTATGGAAGTACCTTTGGACAATGCTGGCTCCCTCGCTAAGAGACAGAGATGAGAATGCCCCCCTAGAGCTGGACACAATTGGACCAGGAAGACCTTTACCTTCTTGTATGAAACCCTGGATGGCTCCAAATCAGCAATTTAAACAACAGCAACAAAAACCAGCGCATTAGAGATATCTATTAAAATATTAAAAACCTGGCACCAAAGTTAAGCTTCCAACATCCTCATTAAATCATCTCATCCCACTGATCCTATCCCAGCACCTAGAAGGGAGAAAGCCAGGGCTTCAGAAGGCTAGGAGAGTAGACCTTTGCTAAATGAACATCAAGGGGAAAGGGTGTTCCACAGGCCAGAGGTTGTCACAGAAAAGGCACATTGTGTATAACGAAGTTTCAACATCTCTAAGGAGGAGTATGTTCAGTTTTTATTTTTTTAAGAAAAGAAGAATAGGAGTGATAATAGAAGAAGAGATGGAGAATAGCAATGTCCACAATTATCTGCAAGCGTTCATCAATAAATAGCATTATCTGCAAGCCTTCATCAGTAAGTAGAACATCCTGTTGAAAACATTTTTACACATATAAATTAATATAAAGAAATATTTACAAAGTAATAAGAGAAAACTGTAAATTTGTACACTTGCAATGCTTTGTTGTTTTGTACTCATTTACCTGTGAGTTAATTGCTACAGGGAGACTAAATTAATTACCTGCCCCTTGTAAAAGAGTACATTTATTGCTGGTGTAAAATTATCATTTTTCTCATCAACAAATAAGCCAAATGTGAAGGTCATTTGAATCAGCATGTCTCAGCACGTGGAGTCTGCTGATTAGATTTATACAAACCGGCACTTTCTATTACTTTGAACAGAAATTATTTACTGCGGCAGCAGGAAATGTAGCAGTTATGGCTTTCTCTGTTCTATTAATTGTTTGGTAAAGACTTGTCACTCTGACATGCTGAGACATGCTGGTTCAACTGACCCTTATTTGTGGCTTGTTTGTTACCTAGCAAAGGCTGATCAAAGAAGTTCTGGTAAACCAATGTCTGTAAATACCGATACTTAACGTAGATAAAGAGAAATATTATATATTCTGTTTCAAAGAAAACAGACAAAAGGTAAAAAGGCAAAAAAAAGAAAAAAAAATAAGACAAAGATACAATCAGTAAGTAGGTAGAGAAGTTGCTGACTTACATTGTGGATGAGAAAACAGAAAACATTAAATTACTTTTAACAAAAGGGAAAAGGGTTTTAAAGTTTTTTTAATGTCAATTATTTTCACTATGCTGTTTTTTGAAGATAAATCGCTTAACAGGGAAAAAGAAGAAACAACTATTAAAACATTTAATGCTAAATATTAAGATTCTAACTTCCATTTTATTGTATTCTGATATACATATTTATAAACATTTGATATCATGTATTTTTTTATTTCAGTTCTTTAATGAATTTTTTCCCTTTTAAAAACGTAATCTAAATGTTTGAATTTGCCTCTGGATACTTCTGTTGTGATTTTATACAGTTGATTTTGCCATTGTTGCATATTCACCAATTTTAAGTTCCCAATCAGATAACATTGATAATATATCTCTTTTTCTAATATTCTACTAATTTTATCCCTTATCTAATATATATATATATATATATCTTAGTAAACTTTGACTGTTGTTGATCTCCTGGAATTATGCCTGGAATAAAATAAAAATGATTTCAATTCAAATTTGGTTTCTAAAGCTCTCAACTGTGCTCTGTATTTCTTTTGTGTACTTTTGGATTTTTTTACATGTCTACTACATATGGCATGTTTTTTTTTCCTGTATTAAGGCATTATCAACATTTATTACGTTTGATTTATCTTGAGAAATATTGACGGAGTTGTATACCATCTACAAGTAATTTCTGTTTACAAATCTTTGCTTTTTACAACTTGTTTGGTATGTTCATTTTTTTGGAAAGCAATTTTATTACTAGCAACAAGTAGTAAAAAGGTCAATTATTGTTGTTTCTTTTCAAACTTTTCTTAACGGTTTCATAGCCACAATATCTGGACATAAGCATGTAGTTACCAGAAATTACGTCTGACTCAGTGAAGCCTGTACAGTTTTTTTACACTGATAATACTTTGATCTGATAAGATTAACCATAGGTACAGTACAGTACAGTTTAATTCCTAGAACTTATGGGAGATATCTAAGTTTTCTTGGCAAAATGGGAAGAATTTGCTATTGCCTTTTAAGGTGTTTTTTCCCAATTTGCCAGTCTAGTCAACAGTTCTGATATTCCTTGTTTATCTCCCATTTATTATTATTTGTTAAATTTATTTGCTGCTATCTCACCATGGGACTATCCTAGATGGCTTACAGCAATAGAAAGGAAGAAGTGATAAGAGTGTAAACAGAAGTAAAATAACAGAACAATAAAATAAACAAAAAACAATGAAAAAGAACATGAGAATATATCAATATGATAAAAAAAAAGATGGAAAGCAGAGAGGAAGTGGAGTCTGGCATTAGTGTAGTAGCCAACTCCAGAGTGAAATGGCCCCATCTGGTCCCCAGGCCAACCAGCAGAGCCAAATCTTCAGGTTCTTGCAGAAAGATGGGAGGAGGGGAGCAGATCTTACCTGAAGGTAAGATTTCCAAAGGGTAGGCACTGCAGCAGAGAAGAGTCTTCTGGATTCTGATAGTCAGAGTTCTTTTAATGCAGGGAGGCAGGGAAATTGCTTTGGAGAAGGAATCCAGAGGCCATTAGGGAAACATTGGGTTTAGAAGGAAAAGTCCAAAGAAGTAGGAGAATGTGGCAAAAGACTCACACTAGTCCTCCCCCCACAACTAGACTCCCTGGGGTATAAGAGGGACAAAAGGGAAGACACAGGCAGAAGACTTGCAAGATTCTGTTACTGTTTCCGGGTTTTTTTTCCCTTAAGGAAAAAAGAGTGTTACACACATACATACAAACATACATACGTTTAAAGTGGTAACTAATTAAACAGAACCCATTCCAACATACTGTGTAAGCTGATAATCAAGTAAATTCTGCACTCTCCCAGTCTGTTGCTGATAAGTAGCCTACCCCAATTCTACTTCTTTAATACAGCGGTTAGAATGCTATATTGCAGGCTAACTCTACCCACAGCCAGGAATTCAAGTCTGACCAGCTTAAGGTTGACTTAGCCTTCCATCCTTCCAAGGTGGGTAAAATGAGGAGCCAGATTGTTGGGGGCAATATGCTGTATTGTAAATCACCCTGAGAGTGCTGTAAAGCACCGTTGGATGGTATTTAAGTCTAAGTGCTATTGTTAAAATAAAGTCGTAGGAGATGACCAGGCTGAACCCAAGGGAGGGGTCAAACACATAATCAGTCTGGAGTCCCTTGCGCCTACATATAAACCCATATTCATTTGAATTGCCTGGATTTCTGATTTCCTGCACTTGACAGGAATTGAACGATACACCCTTTCAAATAAAAGATACTACCACAAATAAAAACTTTTATTTAGTTCTTGGTTCTCGTGACCACATTTTCACTAGCTATTGCCGATACATATTCAATAATGTTTTTGCAGTTACAAAAAGTTATTTTTAAAAGTACAGCTGACGGTATTAATTTAGATGTTTTTATCCAGTAAATGCCTTGCCTATATATTTCTTTATTATTATGACATTACAATAATATGAATTTTCCAATTTAAGCTATTTTCTTTATATAAATCAAGAAAGCATAAACTATAACTGCATGTAAATATTTGAAGCATATCCACAAAATACTGAAAGTCTCCTGCAGTATCTGTTCCCTGTCAACAAGAAAAAATGGGAAGCAATTACTTCTTTCAGATGTAGAGTTTCAGTGAGAGAGAAGGAAGAACAGGATATCTTTATTTGAACAGTGATGGAAAATATTTCTCTCCCACAGTATGGATTAAAATGCCTCCTTCCTGGAAGAATTTGAGATCCAGAGATCCTGAGAAGTTGATTATTCAAACCCTAAAGTATGAATAGAATGTAGGGAGAGGAAGTTGTGGTTGGTGAGTCAGCATGAGTAATTTATTTCAGTGAGCAGGAAGGCTGAGTTGTGTTTTTTTCTCTCTCTTAATCATTTAAAGAATTATATTTTTTAAAAGAAGGGGAATAAATGATATTTTGCAGTACTTTTATTTGCAGTACTTTTAATAAAATGCTACCATTTAAGATCATAATTTTTATCTCCATAGATATATTTTTCAAGAACATGGAAAGAAGAAGATAACTGTCACTGGTAAGCATTATTCTTTTCTTTTTTTGCAAACTGTTTAGCATAGAGAGAATTCTAAGAATTTAGTTGCTTTGTCTAGTTATCACAAGTGCAGTTCAGTGTAATATGTTTTTATGTATTCATGCAGTATGGTATTCTATTGTATATCAGCAATTTGATAATCTAATTTATTATTATTCCATTTTTAAACTGATCTGTTTCATCTTAGAGATCTTACTTGAGTGTGAACAGGGTTGCAAATAAGTTTGGTGAACTGAACCCAAAACAGATGGTGCAGAATTGCTTCTCTCCTTTTTATGAAAACCTGAATTCAGAATCTAGTGTTTCTACATACATTTTAATATAGGTTGGGCATTTAGATGCCTCTGATTTTACAAGATCATTTTTTTAGTCATGTCCTATCAAAGATACAATACAACACAATCCCTTTCATTATATATAAGATAAAGATCTGTATAGGTGCACCTGTGATCCTGACATCTTATTTATAAAAAACTCAACACTATGCTTCATTAGTAATTTATTTCAACAGGAATATTACATGAGTATGTTATACTAAACATACTAAAGAAGTACTGTACTGACTGAATCTAATCTCATATAGGAGCTTTACAGAACATCCAATCAGATCAAATAGATACTTCCTGGTTTGTGCAGAACAAATCTATGTATACAGTAGTTCACATAGCTAATTTTATCTTTGTCTTGAAATTCCGAGAGGTGGCTGGTTAAATAAAAACATTTACAGAACTGTATTTTTGGTTTGTATTTGACACCTTGACTTTGAGTAAGATGCTGAAACTGAAAATATTTTATGCAGTTTATGCAGAACCAGGTGTAGCACCAAGATTTGTGATCATCTTCTTTACTGTAATGTCTAAATCTTATCTGAAATATGATTAAGTGGATATCTTTGTATAACTGGTTTTGCAATTAATTATCTAAATGTGTGTGTCTGCAGAGATTCTCAGACATCTAGGTCATCGTTGTCCCAAAGGTGCTTTTTTCAAAAGGCAACTGTACTTTGTTTTTCCTTGAAGATGTTTCTCTTCTCATCTAAGAAACCAAGAAGAGTCAGAACTGAAAAAGTTTATTGAATGAGAAATAAAATATCTTTGAGGAAAAACAAAGTACAATTGCCTTTTGAAAAAGGACCTTTGGGTCTAAATATTTGTGTTTCACCTAATCATCTTTGTTCATCAAAGAAGTTTGGGATATAGGCGGGGTGGGATTCAACCGGTGTTACTACCAGTTTGGTGACTACACTTCATGCGCATGCATGCCTGACGCGCGCTATGTGCATGTGAAAAAAAAACATCAGCTGTGCCTCCCAGACAGCTGAAAAACGCAGCTCATGGTTGCGTAGCATTTGAAAAACCTCTTTTTTCCTGCTTTTTTCAATCTCAGCTGTGCCGCGCAAAGCAGCTGAGGTTGAAAAAGCAGGAAATAAAGGACAGGTAAGAGCCCGGGTAGGCGGCTGGGCCAAACAGCAGCAAACACAGAACTGGTTCGGTGTCTGCTGCTCTTCAGAGCTACCGGTTCTATAGAACCAGGCAGAACCGGTAACATC
>NC_141990.1:38828916-38851525 GCF_049901715.1 Pseudonaja textilis | reverse complement strand
ATGTAGTGACTGGATAAGATTGGGTAATTTCGATATCTTGGTGTATATATAATGTCTATATATAATGAGTATAATATAACAGGTAACTATTGTGTAATCAAATTATGGCAGCACAAACCCAATGGGAAAGAATGGGAAATATACAGGCACATTTGTTTTTATTAATAAATCGTGTTTTCTTGCAGCCAAGATGGTTACATGAGACTTAGTCCATAACATTAAATGGGTAATGTAAAGAAAGAAAATGCACTCATTCCTCCAAGTCTCCAAGTTAATAAACTCAAACAGGGTCAGGTCTTTGGCAGTTTCCTGAAATGAAGGTGATTTTTTTCCTCAAGCACAATGCTCACAGAGTTCTCTTTAACAAGATTAAGACTAAAGGAGTGATGCTAGAAGAATTCCAGCTTGTCAGTTGTTTTCAATTTAGAGCCAATACATCTAAATATACCTTAGAGAAGGTATACTTTGAATGTCTTTCTCATAGCCTTTCAGTGCACCATAAAATAGACAGCAGTCTTCATTGATAATGAGGAAATCCGCCAATAGTTGTTTTCATAATAGTCACTTAAAATTTATCGGTCTGTGAACCAGCCAGTTTTGGAAGCCATAGTGTATAAAATTAGTTTCCCCATCCTGGCATTCTCCAGCTGTATTGGAACATAACCATCCTCAACAGCATATCACCCTGACAAAATGTGTAAATTGATAGTTAATCATTATACATCAGATAATATTGGTCATGCTTTGAAAATGATCAAAACAAATGTTTCAGCTTGCACAAGACCAAGAAACGCAATCCTTCTCTACCACTCATTACATTAGACCAGGGGTAGTCAACCTTTTTTTACCTATCACCCACTTTTGTATCTCTGTTAGTAGTAAAGTTTTCTCTAACCGCCCACCGGTTCCACAGTAATGGTGATTTATAAAGTAGGGGACAAAACCCCTACCGCCCACCATGAAAGCTGGAACGCCCACTAGTGGGCAGTAGGGACCAGGTTGACTACCACTGCATTAGACTATTACACAAGTCTTTAAAAAAGTGATTCTACTTTGCTTTATTATTAAAGAACAATCTCCGTAAATTCAGAGACTCATTTGCAACTTTGAAAACACGCTGAGGTTCCCACTGTATACACTCCATGTGCACATAAGGCCCATTATGGATTTTGCATTGGTTATGGTTGTTCAGTCAACACTGAATCCATTGGAGAACCAGTTATGATTCTGCGCAGTTTGGAGAACCGGCAAATCGTGCCCCTGGCTGGCCCTCTCCACCAGTCAGTACTTATCACAAATGTGCAACATTGCTGATTGTGTTCTCCCCCACCCAGTCACTCCTTAAGGTATTCATTTTTACCCCCTTCTGATGATCAGCTATTCCGATGATCAGCTGTGCCGGGATCCCCATTGCTGCCTTACTGCTTTGCCCAGGAGGCTTTCCTGAGGCCCAGGAGTCAAAAAAATGGGGGAGGTTTGCTGTAAAAAAAGGAAAAAAAAAGAAACCACACCCACCCAGTCACATGGCCATGCCCACCTAGTCACGCCCGCAGAACTGGTTGTTAAGAAATTTGAATCCCACCCCTGTATCCATCCCATATTATTCCAATTTGTCAAAAAGAAAGCTATGGTCCACTTTATCAATAGTCTTAGTCTGAGTACACAACAACTAGAGCAAGGGTCTTCAAATTTGGCAAGTTTAAGACTTATGGACTTCAACTCCCAGAATTCCTGAGCTAACATGACTGGAGGAGGAATTCTGGGTGTAAGTCCACAAGTCTTAAAACTATCAAGTTTGAAGACCCCTTAACTAGAGCATTGTCCTCTAATTGAAGCACATTTTCCAAGAAAGCAATAAGATTTGTCTTACTGTACAACCTGTTCTTAACAAATTCATATTGGTTTCTGGTAATCACTATTCACTTCTAAGTACCTTCTTAATTTTCTTTGCTAGGATTTTTCAAGTATTCATGTCAAGCTTAATGGTTTTTCGTTTCCTAAGTTTCCTTTTTTTCTCATTTTAAAATATTGAAATAATATTGGCTGTTCTCTAATTTTCTTGCCCTTGTGCAGCAGGATTTCTCAAAGATTTCAGTCATTGGCACTGAGATGACGTTCACCAGGGAATGTACTCTGGGAATGTAATCAGCCTGGTCCAGGATAATTTAATTCAGTCAGAATTACTGGGTGTTGCCTCACCAATTCCACACCTATTTTGTGAGACTTCTCAAAATTCCACACATGTCCTGCTTGCCTAGAAGAAAAACCTAAAAGTTTGCCTAAGGATGTCACATAATTTGGGGCAAAGAGGTTTCTTAGAAAGACAAAATTGTACAAGAGGGAGATAATTCACAGAAGCTAGCCCAAATAACTGGAATGTAAAATAACAGTGGCAGGCAGGTGGAGCATCCAGCAACTTTAATACAAATAGTTTCTGTACTTGGGTTGATTTTTTAAAATCCCTATTTCCACCCAGTTTGTCCCCCAACAGTTTTTTGCTTTTTTGAAAGCTGGCCAAGTTGGCCCCAAAATAGCTGTGTAAAGCTTTCATGTTCTAACATACTGAAATAATTAGGAAAGAAGGACAATTTCCTTTTATAAAATCTTTGGAGTGGGAAAGAAGAAAAAGGGCAACATGACAGATGAAGCAAATCTTCAGAGCCTCCGCAGGTTCTTGGAAAAACCTTGCTGTTGTCACCTATAGATTTACAAGACAGTCCTAACCTTAGCGAAGCCAATAGAAATTTAGCCATCAGCATTGAGAGATTTGGTAACATGGTTCTTTAGGGGCAACATTAATCTTTCTTTGCTGACCTTAAAGGCCAGAATGGCCCCAGATGGCATACTGAGAGGCAGATTTTGAGCTGCTGTGATTTAGGATAGCTCCAAAGAAGTCAGTGGTGCTCGGGAGATTTACAACTCTAAGTAGGGGTCGCTCTTTGCATATAAAAAGGTCAGTATTCCTTTCTCTCCATAGGAAATTACACATTATTCATGGAATGAATGTATTTAATTAAAAATGTACTTGTTAAAACAAGGAAAAGCTATCCTTTCAAATAATTTTAATGTATAAGCAAACAATAAACTAGTTAACCTGTGGAATAACTAGGATATGTTTCATGGTGTGAAACATATGAACCCACAATTTTGTGGATTGTGGATGTAGTTACATCTACAGCAGGAATTATGAAAAATTCCCATTCTTCTAAGTAAGCTCTCCTGGCCATGAAGTGAACCATGAAGCCTTAGGATGGCTATTGCTACATACAGAGATCACTTCAGAGTTTAGAAATAAAAAGCCTTGGGAAAATAAGGTGAGATGGCAATTCTGTTTCATAAGCTTGGTTCCTAGCTGAAAGAAAGGTAAACCTTTTCTGTGTTTATCCCTGCTTTTCCAGAGATATTTGGATTGTATATACTTTGTGGTCAGGAACTTGTCTTCTTGTACTTTGTAAATCATCCTGCTTTATAATTAAGGATTATAATGACAAGAAACTGGATGATTGAGGCAAACCAAGGACTGGATCATATGGATTCTTCATTGAAATGAAATGGAAACTGAAATTAATGATTAGGGAGTTAGGAAGTAAAAAAAAATTACAAAGCTGTTGTAGTTTTGTTGATTCATTATAAAAACATAATCTATAGCACTTTTATTAGAATTAATGAAATCATCAGTTCATCAGATTTTCACATTTTGTGTCAGTTGGGTTGATCCTAATAAGGGTATTACAATACATAGCTGTGGATTTCCCTTAAACTATGCCTTGATTTACTTACTGTTAACATGTCAAACTTAAGCACTGCCTGCCTTCCAATCTTGAAAGCACATGATAGGTACAGAAGCCAAAATTGCAGCTTTTTCCAGTATAGGAAATGCAGAAATCTGGAGGATGGAGAAGTTGCAATTTTAGACACACAACACAGAGATAATCTAGGAGTACTAATTAGAATAGCAGAAAAACTGAAAGAAGAAGAGTAAAAAAATTATTTTCTAAATGTATCTTAGATACGCAGGTTTATGGATGCCAAGAGAATAAATCTGTGAAGCTCATTTCTGTTGTATTATGACAGAAAATAGTTTACAACCTATGGTTCAGCATTCCCAACAGAGTTAGTCCCAAGACATCTAGAATCCAGCAGAATGAAAACGGCTACAACAAAACATCATATTAAGGGATCAACTTTGAGTTCGACTTCTGGTGGATACATGCACACAATCTATAAAAAAAAATTGCAGCCAAGAAAGTCATACTGCAGATCTATGCATTGCCTTTTCTTGGGACTAGAAGTATCTGGGGGAGCAAGGAGGGAAGAGGGACAAAAATCAAAATGTTTATCATGACATTATGATGCAAACCATGTAAATTATATAGAAAATACATGATTAGATCTATAAGAAACCTGAAAGATTATGAATTGCTTTGAAGCCGCTTGATGCAACTCACTGCTTCAAAATGGACCCCTACTATATTTTATGAATCTTTTCCAATGGGGTCATTCTACCAAGAATTCAGTGAATCAGTGTAGCCCCTTTGAAACATTGCCTAGAGCTAAGGGCTAATAGCTAAAATAAAACACGGATGATGGCTAAAATATCCCATTTCAAGTGATGTTTTTTCAGCTGAATCTGAACATCTAAAGTGGCCTCAAAATTGTAAGTTTGGGAAATAATTTTTAGATAGGTTTTTTTTTAAAAATCTGAAAGCTTCTGGGTAACTCAAGGAACTCACTCAGTCCATACGAAAAGTGAAATGCAGCTTACAAATTTTAGAGGCTGTTGCTTTTGACATGCTATCACTGTGGGAAATTCTGATCAGAAAGCAAAACCACAAATGCTGCAGGTGCACTGGGACTGCACAGCTGAGCATAAAAGCTTCAATGTCTTAATGGCTGAGTGTAGGTCAGTTCATTATCCAAAGAAAACAACATCTTTGATTTGCCATGCATCTATGAATACGCCTTAATTATTTTAATACTTGGATGACATCAATATTATATTCCCTCTGGAATCGCAGGATCAGTGGATTTTTTTAAAAGGCGCGTAAGTTCAATATTACCACACAAATCAAAGAGCACATCAAATGCCCAAGAAATGACCAAAATCTTCATACAGTAAATCAATTTTTTAACATGACTCTGCCACATAACACTGCAGATATTCAATTGATGCTATTCCTCACCACAGTTTTTCCATTCAGACCACTTGACTCTCCAAAACTCCAACGACATAGCTTTGGTTTTTATTCTTATTTTTAATCCCTCTCCAACAATTCCGTGTCCACAACCTCACCTTTTGTGGCCTTTTGCCTCACTTTCCAGTTCCAATTATCTGCTGGGAGACAAACTTTAGTAAGCAAAGTCCTTCGGGAAATTCCTGATCTCTCTCGATGATTACTTCAACCTGCAAAGGATGGAGTAACAGGAAAAGCAACTTTCTTTCACTTGATCTTCATGTTCTGAAAAAAAAAATGGTTTTAAAAAAGGAGTACTTAACACTCCATATTACAACTGCCGCTAGAATCTCCTTCACCCCAAACTGGAAACAAGTTACTAGCCCCTCAGAAACCACAATAATTAATAAGATATTTGAATGCGCCAAAATTGACAGATTGACGATGCTATTGAAAAATAAGAAAGGAGAGTAATACAGGTGAAACTCGAAAAATTAGAATATTGTGCAAAAGTTCATTTATTTCAGTAATGCAACTTAAAAGGTGAAACTAATATATGACATAAACTCATTACATGCAAAGCAAGATAGTTCAAGCTGTGATTTGTCATAATTGTGACGATGGATTACAGCTCATGAAAACCCCAAATCCACAATCTCAGAAAATTAGAACATTACATGCAATTAATAAAACAAGGATTGTACATAGAACAATATCGGACCTCTGGAAAGCATAAGCATGCATATGTACTCAGTACTTGGTTTGGGTCCCTTTTGCAGCAATTACTGCCTCAATGCGGTGTGGCATGGAAGCTATCAACCTGTGGCACTGCTGAGGTGTTATGGAAGACCAGGATGCTTCAATAGTGGCCTTCAGCTCTTCTGCATTGTTCGGTCTCATGTCTCTCATCTTTCTCTTGGCAATGCCCCATAGATTCTCTATGGGGTTCAGGTCAGTCGAGTTTGCTGGCCAATCAAGCACAGTAATCCCACAGTCATTGAACCAGGGTTTGGTGCTTTTGGCAGTGTGGGCAGGTGCCAAGTCCTGCTGGAAAATGAAGTCAGCATCCCCATAAAGCTCATTTGTGGAAGAAAGCATGAAGTGCTCCAAAATCTCCTGGTAGACGGCTGCGTTGACCCTGGACTTGAAGCACAGTGGACCAACGCCAGCAGATGACATGGCTCCCCAAATCAACACTGACTATGGAAACTTCACACTGGACTTCAAGCATCTTGCAGTGTGTGCCTCTCCATTCTTCCTCTAGACTCTGGGTCCTTGGTTTCCAAATGAGATGCAAAAGTTGCTCTCATCAGAAAAGAGGACTTTGGACCATTGAGCAACAGACCAGTTCTGTTTTTCTTTAGCCCAGGTAAGGCGCTTCTGATGTTGTTGGTTGTTCAGGAGTGGCTTGACAAGAGGAATACAACATTTGAAGCCCATGTCCAGAATCCGTCTGTGTGTGGTGGCTCTTGATGCACTGACTCCAGCCTCAGTCCACTCCTTGTGAAAGTCTCCAACACTTTTGAATGGCCTTTTCCTGACAGTCCTCTCCAGGCTGCGGTCATCCCTGCTGCATATGCACCTTTTTCTTCCACACTTTCCCCTTCCACATTAATGTGCTATTAATGTGCTTTGATACAGCACTTTGGGAACATCCAATTTCTTTTGCAATTACCTTTTGAGGCTTTCCCTCCTTATGGAGGGTTTCGATGATGATTTTCTGCACAACTGTCAGGTCAGCAGTCTTCCCCATGATTGTGATACCTACTGAAGCAGACTGAGAGACCATTTAAAGGCTCAGGAACCTTTTGCAGGTGTTGTGGCTTAATTAGCTGATTAGAGTGGGACACTTTGAGCCTAGAATATTGAACCTTTTCACAATATTCTAATTTTCTGAGATTGTGGATTTGGGGTTTTCATGAGCTGTAAGCCATAATCATCTCAATTATGACACATTACGGCTTGAACTATCTTGCTTTGCATGTAATGAGTCTATCTCATATATTAGTTTCATCTTTTAAGTTGCATTACTGAAATAAATGAACTTTTGCACGATGTTCTAATTTTTCGAATTTCACCTGTACAAGGTATGGGATGTTTGGTACAAATGGTTAAGGAGAAGACACAAAGGTGTCAAATGACAGTATATGAGAAAGTACAAAGTACTATCACATATGTGTAAATATATGTATATATGCATAAAAATGTTTACAATGAGAAAAAACTTAATATAGCTATGGATGATATTAACCAATGTAAACACTGTTACAGTATCATTGCAAAGTGTGGAAATCTGTTTTTTTTTATTGTTGAAACGTTGAATAAATAAAATAAGAAAATAAAAAAGGAGCAGTAATGGAAACATTATGGGAATGTAACTATAATGCTGGGAGGACAATAAGTACCAATATGACTTCTAGAAATTCTTAGTGAAGGGAAGCAATTAAGGAAAAGTACATACAGGAAGCATATATTATAGGGGTTAGGAAAGTTGAAGCTCATAATGAGGTTGGAGAAGGATGGTAAGCAAAAGAAAATAGATTTTTTTAAATATCAAAGTAAAAATAAAAATAGTTCAGTGGCAAAGGAAAGAGAAAATTTTATTGTGAAGAACTAATGGAAAGCAAAGGATTCGAACATGTTTAATAAAAAAACAGTGGAGGAATATCTACTGATCTTGAATTAGTTCAAATCTCCAGGATCAAATGGGTTATATTTTAGAGAACTGAGGATTCAGCTGTGGCTGAACCAAATCCATCTGCTTTGAAATTGAAGTTCTGGAGTGTGGGAGAAGTAATGGCTTGTAAGATTCATGCCATTCATTTCCTATTTGCTAGTGTTCAAAATGTAGGAAATAAGCAAAATGAGCTTGAATTCTTAGTAAAAAGAAGGCAGATATTTGTGTGTGTGTGCGTGTGTGTGTGTGAGAGAGAGAGAGAGAGAGAGAGATGGTGGGGGAGCAAGAGAGAGGTTGTATTGTATGCCAAAAGTTTCCAAACATGTTTTGAAATCTGAGTCTATATTGTAGAGAGAACATCAGGATAAAAAAAACCTGGAGGAATGAATAAAAGCAGTACTGTTTTGTTATTGTCTATTGTTACCCATCCAAGCAGAAAATCTGGATGATGCTTTCCAGAAACAGCTGAAAGATCTTTCAGGCAGTTTTAGTTGGTGGACTTTAACTACCTTGACATCAGTTGTGACTCAAATTACCAAATACCACCCTTCTAGGAGATCCCAGAATTTTGCTGATTCACTAATTCTCAGAAGAAGGTGCAAGATAATCAGTATCCTTGACTTGATCTTAACTAATAGGAAATAAATCGTATCGCAGAATTAGTCATGAGAGTGGAAGTAACAGGAACGTTATGGAAAAGTGATCATTTTCAGGAAAACTGAAACCAAAAATTAGTAAAATACGTAACTTAAAATACCACAATTTTTTATAAACTTGGAACAATGAATTGTAGGGCAGGAGAGTCTAGTGGAAAAGGAAAACAGAAGAGAACTTCTAAAAAGATACTAAAAGAATATATCAAACAATTCGAATGAGAAAAATTTGAGGATGCTAGAAAGCTAATGTTCCTATATAATAGCAATAGCACTTATACTTGTATATCACTTCATGGTGCTTCACAGCCCTCTCTAAGTGGTTTACAGAGTCAGCATACTGTGTTGCCCCCAACAATCTGGATCCTCATTTTACTGACTTTGGGAGGATGGAAGGCTGAGTCAGCCTTGAGCCAATGAGATCAAATTGCTGAACTGCTGGCAATTGGCAGTCAGCAGAATTAGCCTGCAATACTGCATTCTAACTACTATGCCACCACCAATTAAAAAAAAAGTTAATTGAATATCTAGAGAGTAAAAAGGTCACAGAACCTGTCTGTTTGGTTTAGTGATTAAGGCACCAGACTAGAATGCAGGAAATCACAAGTTCAAGTCTCACCTTAGCCATGAAAGGCAGCTGGGTGACCATAGGCCAGTCACTCTCCCTCAGCCCAACTCACCTCATAGCATTGTTATTGTGGGGAAAATAGGAGGAGGAAGGTATATTGGATATATTTGCTGCCTTGAGTGATTTGTTAAAAATACTAAAGGTGGGATACAAATGAAAAAGAAAATAAAAATAAAATCAATGGAAAGAAAGAGAAGTCATTAAGGAAGAGTATGTAAAAGTAATCTTGATTTGTAGGTATTAATAAAGTTGAAATTCATAATGAGCAAGCAGGAAAAACATCGTTACGTTAGTTCAAAACAAAATAAGAAAAGAACATATAATCTATTCACTGAAAATGGCAAAACTCTTATTTAGTTATTTGTTTCTTTGTTTCTTTACTTACTTATTTGCTCCCCATCTCATGTGAATGACGAAGAGAATGCAGAGCAACTCATTTCTTACTTTAATTTAATGTTCTCCAATGAGATAGCACATGTTCCACTAAGCAATTGTGACAAACAAAATGAAGGGACAGGATGAAGTTTGAAATTGATAGAAACATAGTCAGGAAATATCTGCTTGCTTTGAATAGTGTTAAATCTCCAGAATCAAATCTGCTGTATGCTAGGCTACAGTAATATACTGACGGTCTGCCTGAACTTTATTATTGTCTTTCAGAATTCTGCAAAATGAGTGAAGTACCAATTAACTGAAGGAGGGCTAATACTAATGTCTTTATTATCAAAAAGAAAGAAAGGGAGAATTCAGGGAACTAGAATAGTTAGTTGGATATTAATATCATGCATATTTTATCCAGATAATTAAGCAGTTGTTTTCAAGTACTCAGTCTGTCAAGAAGATAAGTGCAGTAGTACAGGGCTGGAAATTCAGGCTAGGGGTCAGAAAGTACTCCTTAGATTAGAAGATAAACTGTAATGTTTCTTTGTTTAAAAAAATAGGATAAACCAATTCTGTGTCAGACGCAAACAATCAGATCCATATGTGAAAGGTTCAATTTCACTATATTGCATTCTATTTATAGTACCAGAATTTCCCCAGATTACTTATCCTTCTTTGGGAGCAAACAGATGAAGTTCCATGTCACTTAGGTGTGGGAGTCAGTCCTAGCTTTCTTACAGCTGCACAACGACTCAAGGCTAACTACCTGCTTGATCCTGCTTTCTTGCCAGGCTGGTAGTTCCCCAACATTCTGTTATACTAAAGCATCATTGAATGAGGCGGGATTGAGAAGTGAAGGCAGTCAGCAATGTATTGGTCTGTTTTGTTTCTTTCCATCACCTGCCATCGTTGCAATGCCACCTCCTGTTATTTACAGGAGTGGCATTACTGTATCTACAGAGAACAAATAAGATTTGAAAATTACTATGGTTTTTCCAGAAAGTAAAGAATTGCTATAATATCTGGAACTATGGTGGATCATGATTCTTAAGAAGTGTAAGTGTGCACATTGGTGGAGAAAAGGTTACCAATCTTCCCTGAATTCTGTAGGGATTAAAAAATAAATGTTCTGCAACAACTATGAAAATATGGGCTGACCTAAAGGGAAAGAGTTGTTTAACTCCTCCTACACCAGTTCATATAGTAGAAGGTTCCAAAAAAGAATTAATAGAAGAAAATATATGTGGCTCAGGACTGAATTCTAGAGTTCTTGGTGTTCCCTGAGTTTGGTTGTTTACTTCCATGGATGTCTCCATAAACCCAATATATCCCTTTATCCAGGGATATCATTACCAGGGACCTCAACTTGTAATATGTACAGGCTGTTTGTGAGTTCTTTATCGATCTTATAGCTGGAAATATATATTCTGTCAATTTTCCAGTACAGTGCCTCAGGAAATTAAAATACCTAAGCATAGAAGAAGATGAAATTATGGTTTCATTCACTTGCATAACACTCTTCATGTCCATAGAACCAGAAGTAGCAAAAAAAAAAAGGAGCAGTACTACACAACACACTCAACCTAACCTAGCACCCAAGACAAATGAGACTCATGAAACTCATCAACTTTTGCCTCATTACCTACTTTCAGTTTGATGGACAAGTATGCCAACAAAGCAGAGGAACATACATAGGATCATCGCGATGAACAGCACCTAGAATTTATAGCACTTTCATATATACAACCATAAGTATGGATTCATTGTGTAAACAACACTTTTGTCTAATAAAAAAGGAACAACTAGAGAAGATAGATAATCAAAATCTTCAAAGGAAAATAAATCATACAGAAAGAACAACATGTTACCCTTCCTGGATATCCTCATCAGCAGAGGAAATGATGGCAAATTAAAAACCCAAATCTATCAGAAAATACCCCCCACTAACCAAGTGCTCTACTGCAATAGCAACAACACCAGAAAAAAGAACACATATACAGCATCTTCCAACAAAATGAAGAGCCCCACAACTTTATAAAACTTTATAAAAAAGTACTTGACCACACTACCTGTACAATCCATGGAAAGGATAATACAGAAATGACACCCCCACCAACATTGGCAAGGCATGCTATTCTCAGCAAATATTACACTATGCACACTGATGTTGTCAAGTTGGGTAATGAAATTGTCTGCAAGTAAACAAGCTCAGAGAGCACCAAGAATCCTCCCCACACATTTAGTTATTAGGTTATATGTTGCTCTGATTATGGTTAACAGTTAAAAACCAATAGTAAAGTTTATCCAGACGCTAAAGAACATTCATTATGACATCCACATTCATCCTCCAAAAGAGAACAAATAAAACATCTCAGACTCTGAAGGCTTGCAGAAAAAATTAGGTCTTAAATTCTTTCTGAAAAGCTAACCGGGTTAGTTCTTAGTTAAGTATTAATCTACTAAAAGGCTAATACAATGTGTTCAGAGGCTACAATTATTAGTGTTATTTGAAGACTCTCCGTCACAGAGAAGTTTGGGAGAGGAGTTACAATCTAGGTTTCTCTCAGTCTTAACTGTTTATAGATTAAACATATTTGCAATTGGAAGTAGTGAATTTAGTGAGACTAATTCATTGATAATAAAATAGTTCTTATAGTTCTTTTCATATAATACAAATATTTCTAACTCAGTACCCAAATTATAGCATTCTGAAGCCCTCTCTTGTTTCTAGATCTATATTTATTGACACTTAAAGATCTGTTGATACTAAAGTATGTACTATATATTCTACGTAGTTTATCTCTATAGTAAAGATGGATTACCAAAAGTTAACAAAGTCCTTTTGTGATCTTGTTTTGCTGAGTGTTGAAACCACATGCTTTTGTTATGACGTCTTCCCTGTGTTTAAAAATAATATGTATGATTTGTGCAAGAATTTATCACTGGTACCGCAAGCCTCCCTGTTCTTTTCCCTTTATATGAGTAATTTAGATAGGGTGGTACCTGCCTTGGCAGTAGTTTCAGATCTCTGTCCTTTTCCTGAACTTGGGCAATATTTACATAACTTATCCTGCCAGTAATATAGCACTGAAACAACCAGTTGAGGAAATGTACTTCAATGTGTATTTTAAAATGCAGTTCAGCAGGATGTAGGGCTTTTTCATTACCATTTTCACAAATAAAATGGCAAATAATGGCCATAAGGGTTATTCACAGTACAGTAAGAATTAACCTTCAAAGATCTAGAAGTGATGAGAAATTGTATTTACTAATTCAGAATTGGCAAAAGATAACAAATGTATTAAATCCCACAAGGCTAAGAAGATTACTTCATTTATAGAGACATGGGGTAATGAGTAATAATACATGGTAATAGCTTGTAAAAAGTCAAATAAAGATACGAACTGAGCAAATATGAGTTTAGAGCCACTCAGTAAAACATTTATAACAGCCTATGGGGGTGTTACCTGTTCTGGCATCAAATCAGGGTTCTGTCCTTTGAGTGAACTTCAGCAACACTTGTCTAACTTGTCTGTCTAACTTGTCAGCTGATTGATCTAAACACATTTGGATTCTTAAGCTCTTGAAAAATACATCAGGAGCTTTGATGTATCCACATTATAAATTTTATGTCTACTAAATTTTAAAAGGCTCCTAGGCTCTTTATTTGACAGACCTTTCCATAGCTACTTTGATCAATGGGATCCTACCTAAACCCATACTGACCCATTAAAATACATTTTATCAATGCAGCTATTTTTATGGTATATTATTAAATCATCGACTAAAGTGAAACATTCCCTCTTTCTCTAAGAGCTTTTGTTTTTTGTTTCTACCTAAGAAGGTGCGAAAAAGATAGGAACTGCCTGCATCATAGCTTTCATTCTGTGGGATTATATTCAAAGTAATGTTAACACAGAGTCTGCGATCAGAATTACTTCATTTCTGTTTGAATGGTCTGCAGCTTGGTTTTGGAAAGCATCATCAACATCCTTTCTGAGTGAGCACTAATATGCAAAGCAAAAATACTGTTTTTATTCATTCCTCCAGTTACATTAAACTATAGCACTGTAAAGTTAACTTTAGTTAAGTTACAGTATAGTTACTCTATAGTACAATGCCACTAGGGTTATTCACTTGGGTTTCTGAGCAGATGTGGAGCTTCCATCACATAGTGTGTCTTTCTTGCTTCTTATTTCCTGTCTTCCTTTAAAGAAAATTATGCCCTTAACATCCTATATTCCAAACAGGAGAATACTACTACCAGATGTCTGTAATGCTTGCTATATCATATTTGCTTTCCTGTATGAAGAGAAAGATTAATCTTGCTTATCTCCTACACTCTGAACTTTAGCAAATAGGCAGTGAAGACAGTGGATTGTATGACGTACATTTAGTTTTTCATTGGGCAGCATAATGTTTCTAACTCTTGCCTTGGAGATGTGCTGCAAATCTACTTAGCAATATAAGGAAACCTGGAAAAAAATAAGGGAAATAGAAATCAAGAATCCACTTTTAATCTCTAAATTGTCCAAACACAGGAGCAGTGATATCAATCGTCATTTTAGTACTCTGCAATAATGAAAACAACAATTCCTCAAGTTGAACATTAGAAAGAAGCTTCCATACAACAAGAGGAGTTTGACAATGGAACCAATTGCCCAGAGAGCCAATGAGCTTCCCTTCATTGGGCGTGTCCCAGCAAGATCTAGATAACCATCTATTTTGGTTGCCTAATCCAGACTTTTGATTAACCAGGAGATTGGGCTCAAGACAATGAAATGGTCTCTTCCAACTCTGTGACTTTTATTATCTTTCTCTAGCAGCACTTTCTTTTATATTTAATAAAATTTGTAATGTTTAAAGCTGGTGTGAGATAAGAGCCCCTGATTCTCATGTCATTTGGTAAACAAGAGTGAGATGCTGAGAATCTCAAAGCTAAGAAAAGGGCAGCCAAAATTTGTTCTTCCAAAAACTTAGAAGAGTTGCAAAATTTGGAACTTGGGAGTGACAAATGTGTAGGCCAGTTTTTTGTAGCAGCTTTACACAAAATTTCTTTGTATTCACAACTTAGTTCTTTGCAGTAAAGCTATTATCTAACCTACTTGGGTCTGCTTAGGAATGTGGAGGAGAGAGGGAGAGCGAGGGAAGGAGAGAAAGAGAAAAGAGGGAAAGAGATATTAAGCTGTTAGAAAACTACTTCTTTGTTATGACTAAACTATATATGATGAGGAAGAGATACAATAAGTTCCCTCAGGATCTTTTTTGTTCTCCTAAAATAGTTGAGTAGATGAAGGGGAACTTGGAATTGGATTGTTGTACAATGGAAGGAGAACTTATCCCTATTTTATCTATAGGAATTTTCCACTCCACTAAATGTTACTATTACTGCAGGTAGGGGAAAATTGAACTGCCGTGTATTTCTCTCTTTTTATTTTTATATTTAATAGAAACTTCAGAAAAGAAGCTCATCTTTATCGACACACTTGTATCAAAATGGTTTGAAAGAAATTTCCCCTAGCTCAGCCACAATCCATACGAATACACACACATATAGTAGTACTATGCAAAAGTCTTAGTAGTAGTACTATGCAAAAGGCCATCATTAGATTTGTGGTGGTAAACATTTTAATGACCATAATTATTTTTTGGTCTTGAATTTTCAATTTGTAGGTTTCCTTTTGAGAGTGGTCTTGCTGGTGCAAAACTATGACTCTGTCAAATTCCGTGATCTTAACATTTAACAGTATAACAGAATAGGAAGGGATCTTGGAGGTCTTTTAGTCCAACCTCCTCTATTTCGAAAAAGAGACCTTATATCATTTCAGACAAATGGTTACCCAATCTCTTCTTAAAACTTCCAGTGATGGAGCTCCCACAACTTTTGAAAGCCTACTGATTAATTATTCTAACTATCAGGAAATTTCTCCTTAGTTCTAGGTTGCTTCTCTCCTTGCTTAGTTTCCATCCATTGTGTCTTGTCCTGCCTTCAGCTGCTTTGAAAAATAAATTGACCTTCTCTTCTTTGTGGGCAGCCCCTGAGAATTTGGAACACTCTTTTCATGTCACCCCTAGTCCTTCTTTTCATTAAAATAGACATACTCAATTCCTGCCACTGTTCTTTTTATGTTTTAGCTTCCAGCCCCTAATCATCTTTGTTGCTCTTCTTTGCACTCAACCATGTTTTACACAAACCTGGTGTAATAGATTTTTCTCCCATGAGCTGTTCAGAGCATCCAGTAGTGGGAGATGCTTCATTCTCTTCCTAGTCAGGCTGGGCTTAATTATTAGGATGCTCCTCCTCCTCTGTGGGACTCCTCCCTAGCATCCCCAGTTTTAGCTCAGCCTTTGTAGGAACAGGCAGTTTCCACTTTGGCTGGAATAGAAGCTAAAAACAACAAAGATTCAAATGATTCAGATTTGGCATTTAGATTCAGTTCGGAGGGCTCCTTGTGACATCTAGGACCCCCGTAGCTACTGATGGCTATTATTAACGTCTGGCCATTGGGGCTCATAAAATCTCTTGCAAGAGCGATCACGGCGCTCCGAAAGTAATTTGAGGTGGCTGCCTCTAAACCACAACAGGGCTTATCTTCCTATCATTTTAGCGCGATCCGAACATCAGGTGCTTCTCGTATCAGTGGAGAGTGGCTGAAGTTTCCCCCACAGAACACCTTCCAGGGCAGAGATATTAGCGCTTCTGAGCCTTTGCTGCCTGATGGCCTTGGTGGTTTCCCTTCCTGGGGACCACATTAGCTGCTTAAGCACTTGCGATCACGCCACGCGGCGGCCAGCGCCATTTTAAACAAGACGTTTGGTGCTTATTAAAACTGAGAGAAGTTTTTCTCCCTGCTAGGTTTCCCTTCCTGGGGACCAGGGAACGGGCATCCCTACCCCCAATTTTCCTTGGGGTAGTGAGTTCACGATCATTGGCTAAAGCCTCACAGAGTAAGCAGCTCAATAGTGAGCACCGCCTGTACAGGGCAGCTGTTGCAGGCATCTTATCTCAAGGATCTGGCCTGAAGAGGGGTCCTTAATTTGGCTTTTAATTTGGTCCTAAATTTGTTTAAAACACCAGAACGGCTATTTGACATACTCCAATTTGAAATAAAATCAAATACCTTCCCAGAAAATTACTAATAAAAAAGAAGAAAGTGAAGAACTAAGCTTTATTGATAAGGATTCCCTGCCCCTTAAGGGAGCAGGCCCCTAGGTGTGCCAACCACCTTATACTGCAGCCTCTTTAACTATAGAGCTTAACAGTAGAACCATCATAATGACAAGTGGCTACAACTCAAGAGCCAGAGCAGCAACCAGGGCCCGAGAGAAGTCCATGGAGCCCAGGAAGCCCTCAAAGGCGGCTGAAGAGGATGCCCATAGATGCCATCAGGCCATAAAAAAACAAGTGAGGAAGCGTACCAGAGAAACAGAGCAGGCCGCATCAGTCCAGACGCCGCCCAGTCCCATTCAGGCCCCAAGCCCCCCACCTCCTCCCCTGGATTTGTTCACTCAAGCCAGGTGTAGCATCGCCAGATAGGCTCCTCATCAGATCCCAACGACTGCACTAGCTCCACATAGGGCCCCAGAGGCAACATTTACCCCCACAGCGGCTGGCCTTCGTCAGGAAGAGGACCTCCCTGAGGAAATCCCGCTAGAACAAGGGCATGGATGGAGCTGGCGATACAAAAAGGCATTGTGGCAGGCATACAATGATCTATTTGGGTGACATTCTGCAGCCTCGGACTGCGGGTCCCTTTTGAAGCGGTCTCTATGGATCAACATTACCCTCAGGTACCTCCCCAAGGGGAATCCTCTATCCTCCCAGACAGGCCCCCACAGGAGCTGGGGGACCAAGGTGACTGGATGGAACAGGAAGAGGGGTCAATTCACAACATGGACCAGGGGTTATCAGAGGTATGGAAAGAGGCATGTCGGATGACGAGGGCCTCACTCCTGATCAACCTGTATTTATGGGGCTTTTCTGTCCGCAATTATTTAAATCCCTATTATTCAAGGCTAAGAACACCACATGCCTTGATAAATCGACCCCCTCCTCACAACCAGCAGGGCCTCAGGATGAGTCAGGGGATTTAATCTTCTCTCAACCCGTTAATGAAGTGGACATAATTCCAGTCCCTCGTATGTTTACTGATCTAGTCCAGAAGCAATGGGCTTCTTCAGCAACATACCCCGCCCCAACAGGATATGATAAGAAATTTTATAACCTGGCACCTGACTTTTCAAATTCCCTGAATACATTGAAAATAGATGACCCGACAGTGACCCTGGCATCCTCCTCCGCCATTCCAAGTGAGGCAGAGGAGGCTCTTAAACCTGAGGAAAAAGGGGCAGAATTGGCTCTTTGTAGAGCACACGTCTCAGATGTGTGGGCCAAAAGAGAGGCTATGTCTGCATCTTTTTTTACAAGGTCCTCCCTTAGATGGGATATCATTCCAGCTTTCAATATCCGAGTGCACCAGGACATTGCCAAATTGATTGCTGTGGCAGAATTTTCTGCAGACGCAACTTTCAATGCCATAAAATTTTCTTCAAGGGCTATGCATCACAAGTCTTAGCGAGGAGATTATTGTGGCTCAGGCATTGGCAAGCTGACACTAAACACAAGTGGAAGCTTGCCTCAGTGCCCTTCTTGGGGGAGGAGTTGTTTGGCAATGCCCTTGATCCACTCCTCATAGAAACTAGGAACAAGAAAAAAAAATCCTCCCCTCTCTTTTTTGAAAATCAGAATCTAGGACTCCCCTGCCATTTCAGAGAGGTTCCTTTTGTCCCTTCTATCAGGGACCCTATTATGCAAGATATCAGAGGGCACCAGGAGACAGACAAGGGCAGCAGTCAGACAGATCCGACTTTGGGGACAGGAACAGAAGGGGAGGACAAGACAAGAGGCAGTTTCGTGGAGTGGGAAACAGGGCTTTCCACCGCCCCAAATAGGAACTATGAGGAAGTACCCATTGGAGGCCACCTAAGATTATTTGCTGACCAATGGGATCCCTCTACATTTGACGCTTGGGTCAGGGACACCATTAGATTCGGCTTGGCTCTGGAATTCCAATCTACCTGTTATCCTTCGTTTGAACATGTAGGAATTCTAGCAATAAACTATATTACTCACAGGATTTGTTGTGAATAGGTACGTTTATTTTCGCTCGTTTTCCTTCAAACACGGCAACAACGGATATGCCGGATAAAGTCAGCGCTGAGATCATTCGTCTCTCAGCGCAATTTATCATGCAGCCCCACCCCATGCAGCTAACTAACACCTGCCCTCCCCATTAGTGCTACATGCATCCACCCCGCAATTCTAAATGCAACTAATTACCAAACAGAATGTGGTTTCAATTCCTGAGTTGTGCCGTAACTTCCCCAATAATTATGTTTTGTTTCGGGTAATGAGAGGAGTTGGAGTGATAAACCTTCTCCCACCCCATCCTTGTCGCATGTTCGTGCCGATACGAGATGGGTCAAACCGGGATGGGATCTTCAAAAGTAGGAGACGTTTTCCAATCAAGTTAATATATTATAAACAGCAGGATCGGATGTTCATTCCCAACCAAGATAATGTGCCAGGCTTCACTCCAGGAGATAAACCAGTAGACTCTTTGAAGCCCGACACTACCCCCCCCCCTGAATTTTTTTATGAGATTCCCACTGTCTAGGGACCCCAGGAAAAGATCTCTTATGCAGGCAGCTATCACCCACCTACTGGAGATCTGGGCCATTCAACCAGTCCCACTGGACCAAAAAGGTCAGTGATTTTACTCGCACCTTTTTGTGGTCCCTAAAAGTTCAGGGGGATGGAGGGCAATTTTAGACTTAAAACTCCTTAACAGATCCCTAGTCTTTCGTAAATTTAACATGACCACCCTACAATCCATTCTGCTTAGCATCACATGTACTTAAATCTATAGACCTCACAGAGGCATATTTACACATCCCAATTAGACCTTCACACAGTAAATTTCTCAGGTTTTGCTATAATAATCTACACTATGAGTATGTCGCCCTCTCTTTTGGCTTAGCATCTGCTCCCAGGACCTTTACCAAGGTTCTAGCGGCCCTGGCCGCTTTCCCCAGAGATAGGCCCATCTGACTGCAATGTTATCTGTATGACATTTTACTCCTGTCATCATCCATTCAACAGGCCAATATGGATACTCAAATTACTATAAGGACCCTTCAACAGCATGGGTTCTCTATAAATTGGGTGAAGAGTCACCTATCTCCCTCGACTAGATTAATTCATCTAGGGGCCATTATCAACACTGTTGAAGGTAAGGTCTTCCTTTCCCCAGACAGGCAGGAAAGTATTAAAAAATTGTCCCAGGAGATCAGAACCCTTAAAAGGGTACTCCAGCCCTCTTATCTCAATTATTAGGGAAAATGATCTCCTGCATCTCTATTATCCCTTGGGCCCAATTTCATGCCAGAACTCTGCAATGGTTCCTGCTGCCGTACCAACGATCTGGGAGGGACAGTTCCAAAATTTGAGTCACAGTACCATCAAACGTCCTGAGATTACTTCGCCGGTGGACAGTACCCACAATCAACAGGGGTTGTCCTTTCAAGGATCCACACAGATCAACAGTCATGACAGTTGCCATCCTGGATGGGGAGCTCATTACCATTCCCACACGGCTCAAGGACAGACCATTCCAGAGCAATCGTCCAACATCAACTGGTTGGAGCTGAAAGCGGTCCACCTAGCTCTCCGCAGGTTTCTTCTGCTGTTTCGGTCCAAACACGTCCTTGTCCTGACTGACCACAACACAACAAAGGCCCATATAAAGAAGCAAAGGGGCACCCATTCCAGGCAGCTGATGAGAGAGGCAGAGAGATTGCTCCTCTGGGCCGAAAGCAACTTGCTCTCCCTGAAAGCGGAGCACATATTGGGATTGTCAAACCTCCAGGCAGACTGGCTTAGCAGGGCCACGGTCGACCAGTCAGTATGGTGCCTGCACCCAACTATCTCTCAGGAAGCAGTCCAGAGGTTTGGCCAACCGTCCTGTTTGCCTCCCCCCTCAATTCACAACTACCACAATTCATCTCACGATACCCATCGCAAGAAGTGGAGGACGTCAATGTCCTCCGCTGCTGTTGGCCACCAGTCTGCTATATGCATTCCCCCCCAGTAATACCCAAGTTAATCCAGAAGCTTCTGGAGGAGAGGGCAGAAATGTTGGTGGCTTCCTACTGGCCCAGATGAACATGGTTTGTGGACCTGAGGGATCTGTCGACAGAAAACCCATGGAGAATCCACCCGTCAATAGTCTCTTTCTCTCAAGGTCCAGTTCACCACTTGGACCCGCAATAGCTCCGCCTAGCCATATGGAGATTAAGCGGAGATGTCTGAGAAGTGAGGAAATTTCCAACAAGGTCATTAACACCATACAAGCAGCTGGACGCCCCTTGACAAATCGAATATATAATGCCACCTGGTCCATCTTCTGCTGCTGATATGTTAGATCTCAAGTTGATCCTACCTCTCCATCGGTAGCACAACTTTTAGACTTCTTACAGGAGGGCCTAGACAAGGGCCTATCTCCAAACACCTTATGGAGACAAGTAGTGGCCCTCGCTTTGGTTATCTCTTGGGATGATCCTCGCCCCATTTCTCATCATCCGTGTGTCCTCAGTTTTATTCGTGGCACCACCAACTTGCGGCCTCCTGTAGTGCACCATTACTCAACTTGGGACCTTAACAGGGTCTTAACCGTGCTTACTAAAGATCCTTTCGAACCCCTGAGGACCATGAGTCTCCACTTTCTGATGTATAAAGTGGTCTTCTTAATTGCGATAACATCAGCAAGGAGAATCTCCAAATTGGCAGACTTATCTGTAAGAAAGGATCTTTGTATATTTCATTCGGATAGAGTGGTCCTTAGACCGGACCCAACCTTTACCCCGAAAATCAATTCGGCATTCCACAGAGCACAAGAGTTGATGCTCCCAAATTTTTGTCTGGCTCCATCTCATGGACTTGTGGCACCATCTTGATGTAAGACGGGCCCTACGCATATATTTTGAACACACGGCACCTTTTCGAAAGACAGAGGCCCTCTTTGTTTCATTTCAGCCTAAGACTCGTGCACAAGGTTTCCTCTTCAACAATTGGTAGGTGGTTGAGAGCCTCGATCGCTAAGTCATATGAAACTCACTCCATTCCGGTGCCCAAGTGCATAACAGCCCATTCTACCATAAATAAATAAATTTGGAATGGACTGAAATTGAACACTTAGTCAGAAGAAAGAACAGTGTTGTTTTCATAGCAAGGAAATATATAACAAGAATGTACTTGGACACAATGCAATCAATAATATTACTTAGATTTCATGGCAGAAATTTAATATGACAATTATCCAAGTTTATGCTCCAATCACTGATACAGAAGAAGAGTTTGATGAGTTTTACAGATAAATTCAAACTGAAATTGAGAGAATATGTTATGTTATATTTGTGGTTGGAACTGGAATGCCAAAGTTGGAAATATTAAAGAGGAAAACATAGTGAGATTATATGGCCTAGAAAGCATATTAAGTAGGATAATGAGTTTCTTTTTCTACCAACCCTGCAATTTGTTGGCTGCTAACACAGTTTCCCAACAAATCAAACAATCTCTATATACAGAGATATAACCAGATGGAGTTAATAGAAATCAAATCTATGCTATACTATTGGTACAGGAGGTGGAATGGTTCAGTTATAATGTTAAAGATGTGACTAGGAACAAGAGAACTGGAGAATGGCACAGCCAAAGATATCAGTGTCAAAGAAAGAAATCCTTAATGCTGGCAGGAAAGAAAGAAAGGAAGAAAGGGAAAGGAAAGAAAAGAAAAGATGATTAAGAACAAAGTGGATGGACTCAATTACAGAATAATGTGGATGAAGGTTGGGGATAGATTGAAGAAAAACTGCTGTATGTATTTGGTCACTAACTCAGTGCTAGCTTACTAACAATATTTTTGGAAAACATTTGACCTTAAAGTAGGTCCATATTCTGAAACATAGGTCTTTGCTTCATTGTGATCAGGAAGGATTTGCTTTTGCCTCTTTTGCTTTGAAAATTACCTATTAAACT
>NC_141990.1:38709312-38828816 GCF_049901715.1 Pseudonaja textilis | reverse complement strand
GAAACCGAATGTTTGTGGTAGATGACAGAATGGGGTTTCTCAGAATCCCCAGTGGATTGCAAGGCAGGGGGAGGAGATTCCTAAAGGTTGTACTTCTGCTTTATATACTGTCATATATCTCAGCAAAAGGTTGCCAAAACATGGATAAAAGAAAATGAATACATTTTGGAACAATTAGAATTCAGTGAGGAAACACATGAGGGAATATGTTAACAAGCATTCCAGAACTTTCTAGTAGACAATAAAATTGCCTATGAAAGAAACTTCACTGCATTGCCAAAAGTTTTTAGGACAGTGATATTTACTAGCCACCTACAGACCTGTTTGTTTTAACTTCCCGCTCAATAAGGCGGTGTTTATACTATTGCCTTTCAAAATCACTCATCCCTCCCACATTATTTTTCCATAGTAATAATCTTTCAGCTATTCTTCAGAATGGAATAGAAGTTGTGGAGATTTGGAATTCCACAAAGGAAAGAGAAACCAGGACAGTTTATTGAAAAGGTGAGAAAAGAAAAGTGTCATACAAAAGGAGGTGTGGTAAGACATGCCTAGTCATTTTTGTTCTTTATTTTTTTTGTTCTAAACATTGAGCCTAGATGTTTAGAGCCTAATCAACCAAAATGTACCCTTCACAGAATTGGCCAACAGATTTTTAATTTTTAAAGTAAATTTAATTTGAAAAAAAGAGAGGATAGATACCATCGTAGATGAAGCATTGCTGGTCTTTTCTTACCCCAAAGGAATTGTTTATTTGATTAAAACAGGTCCACTGATACGCATACGCCTAATCTCAAAGCAAATCTCAATATTTGTAAAGCAGCTTATTTTGGAGATTTTCTTTAGTTGTTTGAAAAAAATATGCAAGGTTAGTAAAAATACCGTATTAGCAGATATACCTACATAAGATATCCCTTAATCTTGTGGCAGTATATTAAAACCTTTATTCTGATAATGTCATGTCCATAAATTTATCAGAGGGTAGGGAGCATACATTTATTAGTTTGCTTTTTTCTAGCTTCCAAGATCTGTAAAGTTGTATTGATAATGCCGTGAACTGATACCTGGGGTGGGGGGTAGTGTTAATACCAAATAAAAATATTGCTCCAGAGGAGGCTAACTATCTTGATTTTTTTACTTTATTTTCATTAAAGAGGTGAATAAAGAGAGAAAAAAAGTCATTGATGAAAATTGACATTTTTCTTAGCAAATTTTGTATCAAAATTTTTTACTGGGTTTCAATGACTGCAACCATGGTTCCAGGTATCCCTCTAGTTAACTATCCCAATCTTAAACTTTATTTAATTTATTTCTAAATCAAATGAGATTATTTCATTCATAAATAGCTGATAGAGTGAGTAGAAGTTCCCCTTCAACCATTTAATTAAACTTATATGTCATCCATTTCACAGTCAAGCAATTCTGGGTGGCTTATCTATTTAGAGGCCCATCCAAGCTTTTGCTAATTGTGTAAATGACTCTGTGTTTGCTTTGACCTCCTTCACCCACAATGCTTCATATCAGGAACTTTTTTTTTTGGAAGAAAATTTTTACACACAGAGAATATTAGTACACAGAGCAAATGCCAGTGAAAAGTATTTATTATTTACTTGTTTCTTTTGTGGTGTTTATAACTAATTCTATTGAGCAAAGGTTAAAACATTTTTTAAAAGAAATAACACTTCACTTTCCAAAATAGATTTGATCTATATCCTTTTTGTCCTACACTAAAGCTTATAGAAGGATAATGGGAGCACCATTCCAAAACTGCATATACAAAACTATCTTTGTTTATCTGTCCAAGTAAGATGTTATACTTTTTTCTAAGTTGGTTTTTAGAAGAAATACATATTTCATCTTACTTTTTAAGGCATTGTTTCAATTATACTTTTTGCTGATAACTAAGAATTTTAGTTATCTAAATTCTTATTAAATGTGTTTGAATTCAGTATATCTGCCACATTTTAGAATGTCATCATGTTTTCTCTCTTTTATTTTATTTTATACTGTTATGTTTGCATGGAATGTTTAAGGATGGTTTGCATATTTTTATTAAGTTTGCAGTTTGAGGAAAACTGGCCTAATTGGTACCTCCTATATTAATGGAGCAGATTAGATTAGCAGATTCAAATGGAGCCATTTTCTTAAGCTTAGACTTTTCTGTGAATTTTGAGGTACAGTTCCCTCTCCCAAAAGATAATTAACATTGGAGAAAATATATTTTAAAATACAGAAGAAAGAAAATGGAAGAAAAATGTCTAAAAGTCTGTGTGGAACTGCATTAAATATATTATTTATATGTAATTTTTGTTCTGATTTTAAAAAAAATTCAGAAAAGAGGATTTTCAAATTTTATGAATGACATACACAAAAATAGCTCGATCCATCCCGTCCGAATGCAATCATCTAAAATGTAATATGACATTTGTACTAATGTAATAGTTGTATTAGTAATATTATAGGAGGCTATGTTACTAAAGAACTGGAGATAATTCCTAAAATTCTGACATCCTGTGATAAAACAAGTTAAATTTCAAATAAGCTTAAAGCAGTCTATTATTCACAGTAGGGGTGTCAAACTCTCGTCATGGCGGCATCACATGACATACTGGGACTTTTTCTCCCTTCGCTAAACCAGGCTGTGATGCATCTGGCCCACGGGTCACGAGTTTGACACCCCTGATCCATATTATGTACTTGTGGTATATATTTTAGATCATTGTGGTGAAGTAATTATTTTAATGTCATGTGTACCCAGAGGGATAGGTACATCTTTTATATATCTTTATAAAATGGATTACAAAAAAGTCCCCCCCAAAGTAGCAATATGTGGCATTACAAAATAGACTATGATTTACAAGCTTAGAAACTACTTAACTGTTTAGCAACAAAAGAAAAGCAATTCCTAATCAACAAGGAGAAATGTGATTCAGATTATTTTTTTTGAAAGCTTTTTTTTAAAAAAGGAAAAGGACTCTGATGGAAAAAGATTGGTTTATTATCTGTTCAAAGATTAATGTGAACATTTTTATCTTTAATCTGGTGCCACTGTTTTTTATGCTGAAGAACTCAGAAGTGGATAAATGGTTAGACTATTTTAGTATAATAAAGTCCCAACTGCCCTGCCCATCTTTATTTGTTGTAGGTACAATGTAATATGTCTGTCTGAATATAATATTACATCCCAGAAATGACATTTACTGAACAAACAGTATTTTACATATTTGCTTCAAATTAAAAACAAACAAACAGCTGACAAGCCTTTTTTGTACTAAATAGATCTGTACAGGATGTTTTTTTCCCTCCATATGGGTGCTCTTTTTCCTTCTCTTTTTTCATTTCAGTGGATAATGTGGAGGCTTTTCTAAATTTGAAACTGGCAGGAGCTCGAAGTGAAGTTTCACTAAAGATAAATATAGGCACTTGGGTGTGTCATTTTAAATGTCAGGTACATATAGCGTATGCGCTAAAAGGCTACTGCTCATTAAAACACAAATGTTTTTGAAAGAAAGAAATTTAATGTAACTCCAGTCAAGCCACAAGGTGTTTTTCTCAGTTTTGTTTTCAGCTATCTTTGATTAAAAGATCGACAACCTGGGCATTATTTGACAGTTGTTCAACAACAGATTTAAAAACAAGTTACTCACAGAAATTGCACTTGAAGCAAATTATATTTTCTTGACTTCCAGGTTAGCCTCAAATATCTTGATTGAAAGGTGAGGAGCCTTCATGAGCAAAATTTTGCAGTCTGGCCGAAGCTGAAATGAATCAGTATATCAACTTTAATAAATAGATAATAAATAGCTGCCAACCAGAGTTAGCATTCATTGCAATACTGAATATAAACTTCTAATTTTGGAATATTCTATAGTCAGCTTATTCATATTTGGTATAGCCAAATATACAGTATATTATCTGTATATCTGTTTTTTAAACTTTCTTTTCCATCGTAGGGTCTATAACATCTCAATAGTACCCCACTGTTTACTATTAGATAATAAATAGGCAAAAGTAGTGGTCTACCACACAAAGGGTTGGTGTGGTAAAGAATGAGTAAGGTACGTACAGCACATTACAATAAAAGCTACTGAAATGAGTAAGAAACCTGTTAAAATATTTTTTCAATATAACTTCATGCAACTGCTCTGTTTTCCAAATGTATGCAAAAATGAAATCTGGCTTACTAGAAAAGGTCTTACATTTTTTTTAAAAAAATCCTTTTTTGATAATGTAGCTAGCTTTCATTTTTAGAAATGGTGTTCCACCTACAAATCCTCGATCTTTCTCTGAATTGATGGGGGTTGGGGGTTGACGGAATCTAGATGGTATTTTAAAGAGATTAGAAAATAGATTGCTTTTTATTATATACATATATACATATGCATACACACACACACACACACACATATAAAACATAATATAACAAATATATTATTATATTTGTTTTATTTATTTGTGGATTTATTATATCCACAAGCATTCATATATCCCTCTATTATCTGTTTAACATTTAATATAATTGATTGCTTAGGTTGTGCATTATTGAGGAAATCTACAAATGCATGTATTAGAAGCAAATAAACGATGAAATATATACATACTTTCAAACTGCCTGCTACAATCTTAAGCAAACTTACTTAAGAGAAAACTTCACTGATATGTCTCCTTGGGGTTGTTTGTACACATGCATGTATGTAAATGCTCAGTCTATTATTATTGTTTTCTCCTTAATGTATTTGTGGCTGGATTGGGACAAAACCATTTGAATAAAAATTTCATTGAATTCAGTGTAATGATAGCTGTAATTTTAATGGATACCAAATTTAGTTAATTTAATCTGCCTGTAATCTTTATTTTGAATCAGTCTTTGATTAAATCTTTCTAGTGCTTATTGTTGAAACCAAGAAATTATAATTGATATCCAGATAGCTAGAATTATCTCTCCTGGGTTTGTTTTTCTAATTAAGCAATTTTATATCAAACTATGTGGTTAGATGAATATAGTAGAAAAACGTCTATTCAGTTCACAGTGACCAAATTGTGCTCCCTTCCAAAATAAAAGCTATATTTGATAGCAAACAATATCTTAAAAAGGGATTCCTCTATCATCTAATAGGGAATGCTTCATGCATCTAAAATACTGGTTTTAAACATATTCATGTTTGACTTATTAAAAATTCATGTGGATCATAGAATAATTGTGCAGTCCTAAACATTGCTACTCAGTCCTACTCATTGCTACTTTTAAGTTCAGTAGACATTAGGTAAGACCAAGTATAATCAGAGGGTGTTTATCCTAATTAGGCTAATCATCTAGTATTCATATATTTTTGTACATATCAATTATTATATGTGATCTACTAATACAACAGTGTTCAGAAATCTCTGGTCTTTTCACTTTTTAAAAATAGTTACTCTTAATAAGCAATTAATAAAATTGTTCTTTGTTACTGTTCTGAATTTAGCTTATTCCTAAATGTATTCTGAAAAATGGAATAATATTTTAATTGGAAACTGATGTTGACTTGAAAAATAAACTTCAATCATTTGTAGTTTATAGTACAGCTATTTATTATTTTCTCCTTGTACTTCAAAGTGTTAAAAATTTTCTGGAGCATTTCAGGTTGACAGCAGAGCCCTTTACACATAATGATTATGCAGTCATGCTGAGTTTTGTTCTTACTAATAATGGGGGTACGTAAATTGTGTATACAGAATGTGCAAAGTAATACATTCACATTTGCACATTTTAAGAAACAAATGAGTCAAAACAATCTATATCATCTGCACAATGTTTCACAATTTTAATAATGTGGGATTTTTAAAAAAAGTGTGGAAGAACTCAGAAATATATTAAGATAAAAGTACTACCAGCTTTCACTTTAAACTTCGGGACTTTGTCTCTGCAGTCACTACCGTTAATTTTATTACTTCATGAATTTAGTTTGCTAGGGGCACTTAATAGCCTGGCTTCTGTTTATTTAACTGATCTCAATGCAGCATTTATTTTCATTGTATAGATAAATCCTTTGTTTCCCTGGCTTATCAGTAACAAAAGAAAAATAGGCTTTGGCTAAATAGTTAATATCAGCAGTAGAAGAAACGGAGGAGTATATATTACATTGCTTGTCTTCTTTATTTCTGAAGCATGAGTAGATAAAATATATGCATAGTTACAGTAACAGTCCCTCTGTACTCAAACTTTCACCTTCAAATGCATGCATATACTTACAAAGTTTTGTCATTCAGTTTATTTTTCCTTGAAAGACTGCTAATCTTTCATTAGTAATAATCACAAGAAAAACATAATGATTGGATAATTTTAAAAAATCACCTTTCCTAAACTCAGCAACAAAGAAAAAGAAAGCAGATTGTCGACTACCACAATTTCTGG
The DNA here is from genome assembly GCF_049901715.1 of Pseudonaja textilis. Taxonomy (NCBI): domain Eukaryota; kingdom Metazoa; phylum Chordata; class Lepidosauria; order Squamata; family Elapidae; genus Pseudonaja; species Pseudonaja textilis. The sequence continues at coordinate 38,822,422 of NC_141990.1, read as the reverse complement.
GTTTGCTCTGAATTTAATTGCATTCACTTTTAGAATCATGTTTTGAACATTTCAGAAACAGTTTAATTTAATTTAAACTTTAGTTATTAGAGAAATGGGAGCTTTAGTGAATAGTTTCAGAATGTGTCATTTTGTCTTACTCACTCCAAGACAGAGCGTGGGAGACCAAACTGCTTTAAAGAGTTGAATTTTTTAAAAATAATTATTGCTTCAAGTGTTGCTTAGCTGGGAATTGGATTTTCATAGTAGGTACTTTTCTTAAGTCATTGGTTTTCTTTTTCTCAGTAATATTTCTGCTAAGTTACAAAGAAAGTAGTTATTTAGTTTGTTGTATTTTGGTTATTAACGGAGTTGTTTAGTGCAGCAAAAAAGAGATCAGTTTAACGAGAAATTAAACAGTGAAACTGTTTGTTTCAACTGGCCGAATTATTGTATCATTTTGTATTTGATTTGTTTGATCTTTATTTACCTTGAAATAATATAATGCTTTTTTGATTAAAAGATGTTTATTTCTAAATACACATATTTTATTTCTCATGCGAAATATGAAGACTCCCAATGTGAGTACTGTGAGTAATTGTTAAATTACAGTAAAAATAAATTTTGAGATATAGCTTAATTTAAGATGAAAACTCAATTATGTTGATACTAAACTATTAATGTTTATATGAAGGGTACAAATTGAATCAAACATTTTGAACTATTCAGAAAAAGGGGCAAATTATGGAAGTGAAATAGCTTGACATTGATTTGGAATGCAAAAAATTAAATATGCAATAGTTCAGGTTTCTTTGGATCCAGAAACACATTATCTACTTCTTATTTCAAAATTAAATTAATCTTGAAAAATTAAGCTGTTGAACTGTAGGAGCCTTTTCCAAACTAATACTTCCAGATGTGTTGAATTCAAACCTCATCTACCCAACCTTCTCAAAAGTTGTGGCTTTCCACCGAATGAGTACACTGTACAGTACTTCACATATTGCAAGAAGTTTGGGAACACAATGTCTTCTGCTAAAAGCTTGAGAAAAGTGCCCACAAATTATAGATAAAACCGATAAGAGAAGCAAACAATAGAATTACAACAAAAACAGCACATTAAAAGCAGAAAGACCACTAGAGGTAGATATGTATTTAAGTATGTGACTATATTGATGTTCTTCTGCCTCTTTTCATGTGTGTGTTTGTGTGTGTGTGTGTGTGTGTATGAGAGAGAGAGAGAGAGAGAGAGAACACATACCCACACACAAATAAATGATTCCCCTTCTTGCTGATGGAACTAACCACTGAAAAGAGCCTCCAGTATTTAGATGTTGTTTGATGAATTGCCCTTATCAGAAAAGAAATTAATTCTGAGAACTTCAGTTACATATTCAGCAATCTCCTTTTTGCTCAAGTTCTCTTTACTGAATATCTTAAAATGCTTCAAACACATTTATATGAAGTTAGATATCATTTCTGTTCTCTGATTTAAATAAAATATTTATTCCACTTTTGATTGTACAATTACAACTGTGATTGCTTACAAATTTAATTATCTGATATTTATTTTGGTGTCAAAATAAATTACATATCGTTACATATCTGTCTTGTCTGCTGTAATTGAAAGAAATAGCTAGTAATTAAAATGAAAAATTACTGGTAAATGATTAAATTGTATTAAGTATACATTTACATAATCAAAAACAGAAAACACTTTTCTATATGCTATTTTTTTCCCATTACAAATCATTATCTAGAAACAAGGACACAGATATTCCAAACTATAAAGAAATAATAGTTTTCAACTAAAAGTTTGTAGTGCATTGCTGAAATAAAATAGTTGTAGAATATAAAAATCAATATTAGATTTTTGTTTTCATCCTTCTACTTTAATTTTTGTTTTTACAAATAAATACAAATAACTGAAACCGAAACTTGATGACTTTTGGTGATACTAAATGAATAGCCCTTGGGGAAAATTTTCTTCATTTAACATGAGTCTTTCACAACCCACACTTGGTTTCGCTAGGAAAATTGTTTAACCTTTTCAGAAGCAAGAAGCCTTTGAAGTCTAGACATGTTGCAGCATTGGTTCAGAATTCTGAGCTCTTTCCATATGCCCATGAAATCCCCTAAACCAACCAAAGATATTCTGCATTGTCTTTAGGATGTAGGAGAGATGGCAGATGTTAACTCTCATAATTCAGCACCCGCAGTGTAGAATTTTATCCCCGATAAAAAAACAGTCATGCAGCAGAGGAGAAAACATCTTACCAATTTTCTTTAAGGAATCAATGGGGAGTGACAGGGCAGTTTCCTTCAAGAATCAAAATGCACTGTTGGAAAAAGTAAAGAAAGAAAAATTAATCCCCAAAAGCTTCATAAAACTTATAGAAGTTGAAAGAAAAGGAAGACTTTTTATTAAACAACATTTTCTCTCTCAGATTCTGCACAAAGAGTTGAGAGAGAGAGATTATAGTATTCCACAATTTACCAGGAATTACTATAGCAATAGCACTTAGACTTATATACTGCTTCACAGTGCTTTACAGCCCTCTCTAGGGGGTTTACAGAATCAGCATATTGCCCTCAACAATCTGGGTCCTCATTTACTGACCTCAGAAGGATGGAAGGATGGTCAGGATCGAACTCCTGGAGTGAGCAGTGAGTTAACCTGCTCTACTGCATTCTAACCACTGCACCACCACGGCTGTAATCCGTTAGATGTTGGGTTGTCCTGTCCATATTATAAAATAAATTCTTATTTTGCATTTAGAGACTTTCCCTCGGTTTGGAAATTGATATTAGTGATAAATTTTATCCTAGCAACAAAGCATTTCACTGATGGGACAATGGCCTTTCTTCACAAAAAAACTAGCAGGGCTAGGTGGGGTCCAGGGGTGGGATTCTACCAGTTCGCACCTATTCGCTAGAACCGGTGGTTAACGTTCTAAGCAGTTCAGAGAACCAGTTGTTAGAAGAAATTACTGGCCTAATCCTGTAAGGAAGGCAGGAAGGAAACATTCTGGTGTTGCTTACAGAAACTGCCTCTCCATTAGCCCTTATTACATTCTTGGCAGGACTAGACTTCCTGTCTCAGGAATGTCTCTGGAGTTTTTCTCCCTCCTTTACTGGTACTTTGTTTGTGTGGAGTGACCATTCAAAGTTACAATGGCACTGAAAAAAGTGACTTATGACCATTTTTCACACTTACGACTGTTGCAGCATCCCCACAGTCCTGAGAGGCCAGGCAAGGAGATGTGTGCCTCGATGTGAGTGATATTGGGTTGGCCACACCCAGCCAATAACATGACCACCAAGCCATGTCCACCCAGTCACATGACCACCAAGCCACGCCCACCACCTAAGCTATGCCCACAGAATTGGTTGTTAAAAATTTGAATCCCACCCCTGGTGGGGTCATTCTAATATTTAATACCAATTAAGTTTTAAATCTTGAATAGCAGCTTATTTGTAAGGCATAAATACATTTCTTTGTGGGAATAAAGTCAATGTAAAAGATGGGTTCTGAGAACTTCAGTCAGCTACTAAAATTTTGCTGTATTTTGAGGTACTTCTGAAACCTGCAAAAGACATTTGATAAGAGATAACAATAGTATAACAATTCTCTCTCTGGGAATTATTCCTGTATTTTCCTCTGCCAACTTCAGCCCTTTAAACACATTGTTTGTTTCAAATGAAAAATAATGCAGTTGTTATTTTTGCCCTGGAGAAAGAACTACAGGTGTAATATCTTTCTCTTTTGGTGCACCTCTGCCCCTTATATGTCTGTCTCCTAGCGATGGAAGTTTTTGATCATCATATATATGACTTTTCTCCTTTTTGCTTAATTCTTTGTTCTTATGGTTGCAAAAAATTATTTTTAAAAATGAAATTGAGGACTTATCCTGTTGACAGAATAAGAGAAGCAAACAAACAAAACTAGTCTGAGCAAAGGACAACATCATGTATTGTAACAAAAATCAAATATTAGGGTTTATTGGAACAATCGAGCTCCTTTCATCAAAAATACTAGTGTGGAAAATTTCTAAAATCCATTAAAATAGAAACTTAAATCACAGCCTTTCTGGTGGTAGAAATTTTCTCTTTTTCCTTCAGAAGTAAGTTGCATTTTTTCTTCAGTTCTTTTTAATTAGATTAGCTTAGTCTGATATCATAAGTATGTTTAGTTTGAGGTCATAAATATGTTTAGATTTAATGGATTTAAGTGAATGTAAGCCAGTGAGTGATGACCACTTTCTGCCTCAATCCTTTTATGGTTTAAATAAGTTACATTTTATCATTAGTTCATATGGTATAATCAGTTGCTTTCTTGGTTTTAATGATCACACTTTTGAAATCAATATTTCAAAGTCATACATAATTTTTTGATGCAATCAATCAATACAATTTAGATGTGTCTTTTCCCAAAACATTAGAGTTGTACAATTACATTTAGCATTAAGAAACAAGACATGGAGGAGCTGTCCTGAAAAATTTTGTAGTATGCTCTTTTAAAAGGAAGACACCCACAATAAGTGTGGATTTTCTATGAACTTAATCACATTTTTCTCATGTTTTCAAACTTGTCTTGCAACCATAGGGACTGGAAATTTATTTCTTAAAAAAAGAAAGTTGCTTAGGAACTCTGCATGCTGTTTTTGTATAATTTCTACTGTTAGTGGCTTAACAATTCATATTAGAAATTGTTTGTGGCTTCTCTGATGCAGCACAAGATTTTTTTTTTAGTTGAAGTGGGAGGTTTGGAAAGGAGCTTTTCCTCCTACATGGCTCTCAAATATACAGTTTTTCCTTTTTTGACAAAACTGAGATATGGAAGGTAGACTTGGCATTTATGCCACATACACAAGATTCTATCTTTGGGTCTCAGGGTTTTCAGGTGAAATTTCCACACTTCTCCATTTCTGTTTTCCATTCTGACTCTGCTTACACAAATATGAAGAAATGAAATGTATTGTTTATTTGAAGCCACATTAGGAACACAAGAAACACTGGTTTTATTTTCAAACAAGCCACCTTTCCATATGTCTCTATCTTTTCTATCAATTTTGGTGCTGTTTCTAGAGGGTCTTCTAAGATGAAAACCAGGTCGTCTGCAAATGCTTGCAGCTTAAATCCTTCCTTTTTGATTTTCATTCCTTTTATATTCTTTTCATCTCTAATATTTCTGTTTAGCACGTCCAAAGTTAACACAAACAACAAAGGTGATAGTGGGCACCCTTGTCTTGTTCCTTTTCTTATATTGATAGAGTCTGTCAGTTCTCCCATTGCCTTTGCCATTTGCTTATAGTATATACCTTCTATTGCTTGAATAAATTTTCTAGCAAAGCCCATCTGTTCCAACATTAATAACATGAATCGCCAATTCACATTATCAAATGCCTTCTGTGCATCTAGAAATATCAGAGCCATTTGTTTTTCAGGATGTGCCTCGTAGTATTCCAAGGTGTCCAAGATTACTCTCATATTATCTTTAATTTGTCTCTTTGGCAGAAATCCATTTTGATCAGAATGAATAAAATTATTTAGATATTTTTTAAGTCTTTCTGCCAATATTGAAGCAAAGATTTTATAATCTGCATTTAGTAGAGAAATAGGTCTATAGTTCTTAATTTGTAATGGATCAGCCTCCTCTTTTGGAATAAGTGTAATATAGGCTTTTGACCATGATTTAGGTATCTTCTTCTTTAACATAACTTCATTCATAACTTCTAACAATGGAAGATTCAACGATTCTTGTAATGTTTTGTAAAATTCTGCCGGAAGTCCATCTGGGCCTGGTGCCTTTCCATTATTTTGCTTCTTGAGTGCTTCAGTTAACTCCATCTTCGTTATATTGCTTTCTAACATTGTTTCAATCTCTTTAGGTATCTGAGGTAAATTAGCATTCTGTAAGTACTGTTTAACTCTTTCCTCATCAATATTCTCTTGCATATATAGTTTCCCATAGAAGTCTCGAATGATTTCCTTCTTCTCTTTACTACCATAGCAAACTTGGCCTTGGTCATCTGTTAATTGCAATATTTTCCTTGATTCCTTTCTCCTTTCTCAATTTGTATGCTAACCATCTACCTGGTTTGTTTGCGTCTTGTTTGCTGGTAGTGACTTTTCTAGTAGGAAAATGTACAGAAGTGGATTTTGCTTAGAAGTGGCACAGATATTTGAGATATTTAAATTAATTAGGCTCTACCTTTTATAATTTGATGAGTGTGTGCAGGTGTGTGTGCGCGCACGCCTTCGTATGCACATCTGCATAAGTCTGTGTGTATATCTTTCAATTTTTTAAATGCTATCCAGCTCTTTGTTGTATTTGTTGTTAAAAACTAACATGTCTGTCACTGGAATAAAAATCTTCATCCCGGTGAATAGTGATTTCTTTCTTCTTTTTGTTTTTTGTTTTGTCCAAATGGCCATCATTAATAGAGACACAAAACTCTCATAAAAATAAATTTCTGTTAAGTAGATTCAGTTTATATCCAAAGTTTAAAAGAGCTGAAAATTTGAACAAATCTAACATTGGCCCTTTTCATTTCCTAAATGTATATAGTTTCTTCTTTCTTGTCTGTAGAATAGGGAGGGACAATTCTCCCTTTTCCCATGTGGGTCTTCCTTCCCCATCTGATCTGGATGTCTGAAAGGCAGCAGAGGACAGAAAGGGGGAAGCTGACTTTCTCCTGCATTGGATTTTGTTCTTTGTGCCTAGTTTTCATTATATATAGGTGATCTAGCTTTTCTCCTCTCACATGTAAATACATTCATTGTCGTCTTATGTTTTGTGTGTTCAGTTCTTTAACTTACTAAAACTGATACTTAAAGGGTTTACTCTCAAGAGTCTTGTGTGACTGTGGAAATGATAATTTTATAAGAATACTGTATGTTTACACAACAAAATTAGGGCTTCACCAAAAAATCTTACATGTTGACTTTCTGCGATTTGCTCCTCACTCATTTCCTGTGAGGCTGAGTTTGTTTATCATGAAAACTCCTATTTTTAAACCTGTTTCTGCCAATAAGTCATTTGAATGTTAAAGCCAGTTATTTGATGGCGTTTCACTTTGATACATATTAAGGCTCTGCAGCTGCTGCTTTGTGAAATAGGATGTTCAGAAGAACCACAATTTGCAGAGATGGGAAAGGAAAACAGCAGACATGTCACCAAATGTTATTTGAGAGGAAATCACATTTTCATGGGAAAAATGACATCCTAAGGCAATCTAAAGTCAAAATTGGTGCCAAAGTACTGCTGCCATTTTTATCTGCATATTTTATCTGCTGCCATTTTTATAAACTAATGTGTGGTTTACAATACATACCATGTTTGGTTTGAGTCTTAATTTGAGTCTTAACTGCATACCATGTTTGGCTTGAGTCTAAAAAGTACCAGTAAACTTAGTAGTTTTTTAGATTGGTACAGACAGATCTATACGGCCAATAGTCCTGCTTTTTAAAATTGGATTTTGGAAGCAACCAAGAACCAAAGTTATAATAGAATGCTAATATTTTGAGTGGTAGTTCTGAAGCCGCTGCCCCCTTGGATTGGATATATCTACACATTAATTATAAAATGATTAATTGCATTGTATTAATTGTATTTTTTTTTTGCTGACCTGTATTTTTTCCACTGTAACACAAAAGAATGTAAAAGAGGCGAATAGTTATTATTCTCAGCCAAAGCTACTCCGAAACAACCAGAAACGAAGGCAGGCAGGCAGAATGGAGCACTGGATTGAACCGTGGGCGGCGGGGTGTGGGTGAACGGGCACTTCGGAGGAGCTGCGCCGACAGGAAAAGCCACCCTGCCAGCTTCTTTGAAGCAGTTTCTTCCTGGGCTGGTGGAGGAGCGAGAGAGCGACCGAGAGAGGAATGAGGCAGACACCTGAGGGATAAGGCTGAGGGAGGGAGGGAGACACCTGAGGGATGAGGCAGGGCTGAGGCGGGGCTTCTCAGCCATCCTGCAGGGACTTGTCCTGAGCCGCGGGGACAGCCGCGGGCCGCCGCCGCCCAGCGCTCAGTTTTGAAGGCGTTCCTCAGCCCGGCGCAGTTCCTGAATCTGCAGCTGAAACCCTCCATTTTAAATGTCCCAATAGAAGAGAATATCTGTCGTTCAGGGTTGCAATGAGGAGGCATTGGCGCTCCCTGAACTTGGTGGTTTGCTGGCAGACATTTTATTACCCGACTAGGTAACAACATCAGATGTTATCTAGTCAGGTAATGAAACGTCTGCAAGCAAACCACCAAACTCGGACTCCTCCCCCTCCCCCCCTCCTTGAAAAAGTGTCCCCCCCACACACCGGTCCTTGAAAAAGTGTTTCTGCGTGAAACTGGTCCCTGGTACAAAAAAGGTTGGGGACCACTGATCTATAGCATCATTTTGAGGGTAGGAGTTGAAACAGTTTATGGCCAGGATGTGAGGGGTCTGTAAATATTTTCACAGCCCTCTTTTTGAGTCATGCAGTATACAGGTCCTCAGTGGAAGACCGGTTGGTAGTAATTGTTTTTTCTGCAGTCCTAATTATTCTCTGAAGTCTGTGTCTGTCTTGTTGGGTTGCAGAACCAAACCAGGCAGTTATAGAGGTGCAGATGACAGACCCAATAATTCCTTTGTAGAACTATATCAGCAGCTCCTTGGGCAGTTTGAGCTTTCTGAGTTGGCATATGAAAAACATTCTTTGTTGTGCTTTTTTGATGACATTTTTGATGTTAGGTGTCCTTTTTAGGTCTTGAGATATGATAGAACCTGGAAATTTAAAGATCTCTAATGTTGATAGTGTGTTGTCTAGTATTGTAAGAGGTAGTAGTATGGGAGGGTTTTTCCTAAAGTCTACCACCATTTCTACGGTTTTGAGTGTGTTCAGTTTCAGATTGTTCGGTTGCATCACAAGGCTAGCTGTTCAACCTCCCGTCTGTATACAGATTCATTGTTGTCTTGAATGAGACCAATCACTGTTGTATCATCTGCAAACTTCAGTAGTTTAACAGATGGATCATTTGAGATGCAGTCATTGGTATATAGGGAAAAGAGAAGTGAAGAGAGCACACAGCCTTGGGGGGGCCCTAATGTGCTAATTGTACAAGTATCAGATGTGATTCTGGTTAGCTTCATCTGCTGCTTCCTATCTGTTAGGAAGCTTATGATCCACTTACAAGTGTGTTCAGGTACCGCTAGCTGGTTTAGTTTAGTTAGAATGTCTGGAATGATGTTATTGAATGCTGAACTAAAGTCTACAAAGAGAACCCTTGCGTAGGTCTTTGAGATTCAAGATGTTGCTGTTGATCTATTTGCTCGGTATGCAAATTGCCGGAGGTCTACCAGTGGATCCGTGATGGTTTCAGGTGGGACAGCACTAGCCTTTCAGAGGTTTTCATAACTACAGATGTTAGAGCAACTGGTCTGCAGCCATTCAGTTCCTTGATGGAGGGCTTCTTTGGCACTGGGATGACAGTAGAGTGTTTGAAGCAAGAAGGAACACATCTCTTGTGATTTATTAAAGATTCAGGTGAAGATGGGGGCCAATTGGTCAGCATAGACTTTTAAGCAAGAAGGAGTTATCTTGCCTGGGCCTGGTGTTTTTCCTAGTTTTAGATGTGAAATAGATCTTGCACTTCTTTTCTGTGATCACCAGGGGTTGTGAACCCAATGGGTTGAGGACAGTTGTGGAGGTTTAGCTGTTGTTGGTGTATCTGAGATGGAGTCAGTTGTAGGAGGCTTGACTGTTGTTGGTGTGTCTGAGATGGGGGCTGTGGAGATAGGTGGCTGTAGTTTCATTTCAAACCTGCAGTAAAACTTTTTCCAGTGTTATTGTAACTTCAAACAGTCTCTAAGTGAACTGTTGTAAGTCGAGGCCTACTTGTAGTATGATCAATTATAAGACTAGAGAGACAAATAAGCTTATATGTATGAGGCAACTTTATGTGTTCAATCAATAAAAACTGTAGTATTGTGTTCCAGAAGTTAAGTAATCAGTTAATATGAAATAAAGTTCAGCTTGGATTTTTCTCCCTATAAATTAATGGATGAATGAATGCTCTAATTGAGAATTTTTAAGGGAAATCTTATTTTCTCATCAGGTTTGTGATTTATATATTACTGTAATATCATTTTCTAGATCTACAAATATTCTATTTTAAATTATCATATACTTCATTATTCTGTCTACATTATTCATAATTGGATTCATAAAAAAATAAACTGCTGCATAATTTGTTGAATAATAAGCAACTGTAAAAACATTGTGCTATTAACAAATTTTAAGTGTCTTCATAGAATTTTAGACACTGGGTGGCTGGGACACAAGCTAAATTAGAATGTGAATTATTTTCTCCTGACTTAGAGCATTTCCACAGTGCAATATTTTTCACTTCCCCAAGTTTGGAAATATTCCATTACAGTCTTCCAATCTCTGAAAGGCTAAGAACAATCTCCTGGAGAAAAATATCTTTCCATACTAAAAGAGAGAAGGCTGGAATGCTAAATTTTCTAGTGCATTTCCCTAAGATTATTGTTGTGAATTTAATGTTTCCCCTTTGAACTGAGGACCTGAGGAAGAGCTGCAAATCTGTGAAGTTATATGCCCCTTACAAGGGCTGAAGACCTGTTCCCTTCAATGGGGAAAACCCTCAGTCTCACAAAGATACAATCAAAGCACTTGCAATAACACCCGCACTTGAGCTAGAACAAAATCAGTTCAACTATCCTGATGTTGCAGACATCCAGTAGAAGGAATATCTGCAGCTCAGGGTTAAACTGTGAAATTGTCTGAGCTTGGTTGTTTATTTGAAGATGTTTCCTTATTGAAGTAGACAACATCAGTGAATCAATGTACTAACATGCACAGCACTTGTACAAATCTAAACTCATTGCTAGCTGCATTGCTATCTTCCCACTATGACTTCTGTGAACAGCAGGACGATCTCCTTCTAGTAAAACTGTGGTGAAATTCAAAGTGCAGTAGTCCTCAACTTACAACAGTTCATTTAGTGACCAAAGTTATGACAATACTGAAAAGAATGACATGATTGTTTTTCACACTTATGACTGTTGTAGCATCCCCTTGGTCACATGATCATTAAATTAAGATGCTTGGCAACTGGCTCACTTTTATGATGGTTGCAGGGCCCAGGATCATGTGATTACCTTTTGTTACCTTCTGACAAGCAAAGTTAAATGAGAGCCAGATTCATCCAACAACCCTGTTACTAATTTAACAACTACAGTGATTCACTTAACTGGCAAGAAAGGTCATAAAATGAGGCAAAATTAGAAAGTATCTCACTTAGCAACAGAAATTTTGGGCTCAATTGTGGTTATAAGTTGAGGACTACTTGTACAACTTTTCTGCTTTGTGATCCTGGAACTGATATTCTTTGGGACTTAGGCCTGGTCCATTTTTTCATTTGTAGGAACTCTTACTTCATCTCCCCTCCATCGGATCTTGAAACTATGCAAACAATTTCAAAAATGATAGCAAACTAAACTTTAAATCTTTGTAGTCGGCTTCATAGTACCTATTTGGCTCATTTCAATTTATACATTCAACATGCTTCATGTTGCTTCAACATGCTTTCCAACCTCTTGGTTAAAATTACCCCTTATTCTCATAATATAAATTAATATAAAGAAATAAAAAGTTTATTACCCCTATATACATCCCCATTCATAGACAGAGACTCTAGACTGCAAAGTACAATTTTGGTTGCAGCTGTATATAAATGCACATAGCTATGAAATTGTGTAATACCATGGTCACTCAATGGTACTTTATATGCATGAAGAGTTAAGCTTTAGTGGGTGGGCAGTTTTAAAGGTTGCATTAAAAAGTATTACTCTAATAATTCAATTCATGTAAAGTATTAACATTCTGGGAATGGGATGGGGGAGGACTCACGAGGCAGTCTGAAAAAGTCACAGCTGTTTAATTAGGAGCAGACAAGGTTTAGAGAACTTCTTAATTATCTTTTAAGTTTACATAGTTCAGTCAATGTGATGCCTTGAGAAAAAGATGGCTGTGAGGTAAATAGGCTTGTATGTTGCATATACTGGAAGGTTGGACTTCTGACCAGGAGAACACAAAATAATGACCTTAAGTTACAAGAAGGCAGATTCCAGCTGAATGTCTGGAGAAAGAACTTTCCTATAAAAGAGACGTTTGACAATGGAACAACTTATTTAAGTAAGTGCTGAGTTCCCTTATATTAATAGCATTCAAGGAAAGGCTGGATAGACATCTATCAGGGATGTCTCAATGTTACTTTTTTATCTAGTGCAGTGGATTGGACTCAAGGGTCTAAAGAGTGTCTTTCAACTTTATGATTCTATGAAGCATCCCTCTGACTACTGGTGGAAATGGGATATTTGAATAACTGGCATTTGGATCTAAGCTAATAACAGACAGCCCCATTTTGTGTAGGTTGTTTTTAACTGTTTTCATTGCATTTGGATTTTATGTCTAAAAGTCTGTTGGAGTGAGCAAAATATAACACATTTAAATAAACAAATCTAGACATAATTTCTTATAAGGAATTCTGAAAATAGAATGATATCTATTATTCTTTGTATGAGCACACATTGCAGTTCCACTGAATATATTCAAAAGCCACTACAAAGCTTCAAAGCTTTGAAACTATGTTAAATTATGCCCACAATTTGCAAGACGCAGCTCTAGTTTTTACTTGTAGCTCAATTATTTCTGTAGCATTTCTATTTCTGTCAAATAATCAAATCCTTCCCAGGAAATCTTTTGACTAACAAAAGTTATCTTTGTATTTATTTCTCATTTTAAGAACAATAGTAAATCTATCTTCAGTTAAACCTTGCAGGTTGATGACTGAAAAAAGACTTGACTATATTCAGTAAGTGGCATGCGAAATGTTTTAAAATGAAATCACTTCATTTAGAGTTCAAAACAATTGATTTTTCATTGAAACAATCACTTTGGAAGTATTTGAATGGGTGAGTTCTAATTGTATGATTACATAGCTGTGATAGGTCACTTCCAATTGTGTGATTCTGTGATTACTGGATATTGTTTACTGACACAATGAAAATTTCATGTTTTGAAAGATCTGCTACCAAAAAGAAAGCAATTGGTGCTTATTTTCAGCAGGAGTGGAGAAAGTAAAAAAACAGGAAATCCACCAATCAGAAGCCATAGTAATCACCATCTGTATCAGTGACAGTATCATTGCCAAAACATCAACTCCTGATAGCTTTTTCTTAAACTGGATTCATTTTCTGTCAGTGTTATTAAAGCAGACAAGCTGTTTAAAGCCATTGTGCAGAAAATTGTCCTAAATACTGTAAAAGCATTCTATTTAGAGAGTAATCTTTGCAAATTTCTTCTACTACTAATGGAATAGCATGTAATGATAAGAAAGGGAACTTCCGTCATGGAACTACTATTGTTTGATACCCTTCAGTACCAGATGGGATAACCTTATATAGAACATTACATGATGGGTTGTCTATAGCAGTAGCCTGATTTAGAATAGAATAGAATACCTTTACTGTCATTGCATTCAAAATATAATGAAATTTGAAATTTTGGCCCCTTAGTAACATTAAACTGTAGCAGAGGTCCCCAAAATGTTTAGGTCATTGACTCCTTTATGAAGTTTCAGATTCTTCATCAAACCCAAATATTGATTATATAAAAGTAATTCATAAATACTACTTTAACTACTACTATTAACAATACTAATAATAGTCACAACCCTGGGGGTCAATATTGTCCACTTTGGAGAATCTTGTAATGGTATATGGGAATGATCTTGAGGGAGGAGGGGAAGAGATTCTGCCTAGAGAACAATCAGACAAGAGAAGGAGGACCTTGTAAGAGCTTAACAGTCAGAGAAAGAAATGTAGGAAGGACCTGCTCTAATTTATCAGGCTGTTAAAAATAATGGCAGGAGATTTGTATTTTCAGACTTGCAAGATTCTGTAATGCAGCCTTAAAATAAAATAGAATTTGCTCATCTAATCATATTTCCTGTTTGTTTATCTTGGAGGCCTCTATCTTGCAATTTGAAAGTACTAATCTCCTGGAAGAATGAAGAAGGAAAAAAGATTACTCAGATGAAAATAGCTACTACCCTTAAGCTTTTGTAACCTCTGAAAAAGAGTTTGCAAAGTGCTAAACACAGGGGTGAAGATCATCTCAAAGCTATAGTTGGTTTGATGAAGGAACCCAGGTTTTGGTTGGTAGATCCATTGTAAGAATCTGGTATTGGAGGCTTGGTGCACAGGTATCTCTGGGACCATCTGGGATAAGAAGAATGTTTCCTGCAGTCTGAACATCCCAAGCAGGGAGATTGGAAGTTTCCCCCATGGAGTTCAGTAGGACCAAAGAGCCAGTGCTTTTCTATTACAGTGTCAATCCCTGGATACCTCTCATCCAGATATATTTGGTGACCTATTTCCTGAGGGTTAGGCCAAGATTCTTCACAGAACTTTCATTTTATTTATTTATTTATTTGTTTGTTTGTTTGTTTTCAATTTCATTGTACACATGTTGTACATTGACAAACATTTGATTTGATTTGATTCATTAAGATTGTTGCTGGAGGAAGGACACAAAGTAAGGTTTTACAGTATTGTAAATTGTAATTGCTGTAATTATAATACTGATGTTTTGGCTGATTTTAATCTATGTTGTAAAACTTTTGGAAGAGTTGTAGGAGTATGGTGATGTATTAATTAATGTTTCCCCTCTTCCCATTTAGATTAAAGTAACACAACACAGGACAACAGAGCGCCTGTAATTTTACCCGCATGGAAAAGGAATTCTCTGCAGGGACATGCAAAGGTGAGAAAGAGCTCTACCTGCTCTTGCAAACGTGCACTGAATAAATATCATTAGAAATGTGTAAAACAGGCTTGTTGGACTCTGCAAAGATCAGTTTTATCCCAAGAGTGTTTCAGGAATTGCTTCATGCATTTCTGGAAGTGTATTGACTGGAACAGCAAGTTGACTGTGATCCTCCCAGATACAGTGAAGCATATCTTATTCATTTCAGTTGAATGTGTTTGAGGATGTTTTTGAGCAAAGTAGAAAAATTACCCACTATCCTTTGGCAATTAATTCTACTATGGATTTAATAACAAGTTGCTGGAGGCTTGTAAAGTGGTTTATGGTTGGTTGCTGAGTTTATTATGGCAAATATTGAAAAATATATGTTTCTTAGGATTAGTGATATTTAAAATATAGGAAACAGCTGAAAATTAACATAACAGAAAAGAATCCTGAAGAACTAAAGAATTTTATTTAAGTTCTGTTTTATTCATATTTGCTCTTTGTATTTACAGTAATTATGTGCTGATGAAAGTGTTTCTAAGATATTATTTCCAGCCATACAAATATCATTTAAGACAGAAATTTTAAATATGGATGTTTAGAATTTAAATCTTCCCTTGATATTGAAGATATATTTTCATATACTTTCAAATTTTGTATATGTCTGGCTTTACTCCCAGATAATTTTTATTTTCTGTTCTGTGCTTTGTTTTTTTACATTTAGATTTTATAGTCTTTATTTAAATAATTTATATGGCAGCCCAACGCACAAAATTGTGACTCTGGGTAGCATGCAACAATAAAAACAGAATAAACAAAATCAACTAGAACAACAACAAGAACAAAAACAATACATCAACAATACCACACACTCCATGCCTACATCTATTATACATCTATTAAAGCTTACAGATCAAGCTTTTCTAATAACTTAGCCCCAAAAATCTGAAGAGACAGCCAGGTTTTAATGTCTTCTCAAAGTCTAAGAGGATTGTCAAGTCAATTTTATTGAATACTGTTTTCTTAAGTAAACATTAAGTTTTTAAAAAATGTGAAAGACTTTTAACATACCCTGAAACATACTTTGAAACTGTGCCTGTAATACTTTTGCTGGAAGCACATATGCTTCACTTAAAGTAGGGTCTCTATTAGTTAATGGTAGAGAACAAGTATAGTTATTTTAAGGAGATAATGCACAATTAATTCATGTTCTTGGAATATCATTTATAAATACTACATATTTAGTCATTTTCCTAAAGTTAATTATTCATTTTTTTAGAAAACTACTTTTGTCTGGATGTTCTAGATTGCTTAATTCCCTTCTGTACAATAATGCTATGACACTATTTTATCTGAATTGAATTTGTTGGGTGGGTTTCCAAGAGGCTTCTCTATGTCCTATTCTGTAACATCCCAGCTTTATGAAAGATGAGTTTGGTTAAAATGTTTTCCCTACTAGGGAAAATATAGGAGAAGGAATGGTAGAACCTGGGGATGGAGTCAAAAGAAGAATCAGCCTAGAACCTCTACATAGCCACAAACAGACTCCTTTTGAATATCTTGACCTTTATGTAGCGCCTGAATAGTGCTGTTAGTTAAGTAGATTCTTGTACGTAGACATGATTAATAATAAATCACTTTAACCGGAACTTCACATATAATTGTGATCTTTTACTCCCGATACTCTAACCATGACATGTTTATTGTTAAAAGTTTTTCCAGTCTTCTTTTAAAAACAAAAACTGCTGAGAAGTTAGTAATTCCTTATGGCAGGGCTCTCCAAACCTGGCCATTTTAAACCTTGTGGACTTCAACTGCAGATTTCTGGAGGTTGAAGTCCACAAGGCTTAAATTTGCCAAATTGGAGACCCCTGCCTTAAGGTATTGCTCATTTCTCACTCGGTTTTTATGTAGACTTTTACATGTTTACTCCGAAGCTTGCTTAATAAAGCATAGTTGATAGGTTTTCATGACATGCAGTGTAAAATTAATTGTGGTAAAGTTTAATATGAAGCCCTAATCCACACAACATATTAAGTCAGTAGTTGGTTTCACATAATATACTGAATCATAAAGTTGGAAGGAATCACTAGGAATTGTATTTCAGTAGTGCCATAGATATACCCAAACGCAACTCCCACTTCCTTAGTGATTATCTGGTGAAATGCATTACCTTTTTGATGCATTATTATATAAATCCACCAGGCTTCCTCAGTCTGGTGCCTTCCAGATGTATTTCCTTTTAACTTTCATTCCCATGATTCAGAACTCATCTGAGGAACAGAAAAAAATCGTGTTCAGCGAAGTTTCCCTATTGCAACAAAATTTTGCTCTGCTTACTGGTATAGCAGAAATCAGTAGACTTGTTTCTATTTGTTTAGGTGGTGACTTAAGTGCATGGAACTAGTCTTGTAGGAATCCAAATAGTGATCCAACCAAAACCTCATTCACTTCTGTCTCAAAAAAAGTTTTGGCAACAATAATTCATGCTTAGAGTTACAAAAATCTTGCTGTAATTTGTTTCATTAGGGGCAATCTTTGAAGTCAGTTTGGAAATTACAGCTGGTGCAATATGCAGCTGTGGACTGTTGGGTGCAGATTTAGAGAAATTTTGAGGGAGCTGTACCGGCTAAGTTAGGGTTCTGGGTCCAATTCAAGGTGTCAATTTTCACTTGCAAATCCCTTTATGGCTTGAGTCTTTGTTACCTTCAGGACCATCTGGTTAGTATAGTTCCTTTGTCCATTCATGCAAGCCAAGAGAGCAGAGTGAGAATCTCCCTCCCATTAGTTGAGCCTGGGGGAGGGGGGAGATGAAATCAGGAAGGAGGCCTTTATGGTGATAGCTTCTTTACTGTGCAAGAGTCTCCCTCCCCCTCTTCCCCCAAGGTGAAAATATCTCTTTTCTTCTCCTTTTTGGAAAGCACTTAAGACCGCATCTCCAAGAAGCATTTAAAGTAGACAGTACAACCATTGGGATTCAGGTGAACCAGGAACTAATTAGTGAAGGGGTTGTTCACATGATGGGCTTCATTTTGTTTTATTTTAACGTTCATGTTTGGTGGTAGTTTATATATATATTATTTTATTGTGACCCACCTAGACCTCCAAGAGGAAAAAGAAAAATCAATTATTAGAAATAAAAAAGAGGACAGCCAATGAGTTCTGCACATGGTTCTGAGCAGGGGTGGGATTCAGTTTTTTTAACAACTGGTTCTGTGGGTGTGGTTTAAGTGGTGGGTATGGCTTAGGTGGTGGGCATTGCTTGGTGGTGATATGACTGGGTGGACATGGCTTGGTGGTCATGTTATTGGCTGGATGTGGCCATCTCAATATCACTCACTTCGAGGCCTGCATCTCCTGGCCTGGCCTGGCCTCTCAAGACTGTGGGGATGCTGCAACAGTCGTAAGTGTGAAAAATAGTCATCAGTCACTTTTTTCAGTGCCGTTGTAACTTTGAATGTTCACTACACACAAGCAAAGTACCAGCAAAGGAGGGGGAGAAAAACTCCAGAGAAGTTTCAGAGACAGGAAGTCTAGTCCTGCCAAGAATGTAATAAGGGTTAACGGAGAGGCAGTTTCTATAAACAATACCAGAATATTTCCTTCCTGCCTTCCTTACAGGATTAGGCCAGTAATTTTGTCTAACAACTGGTTCTCGGAACTGCTTAGAATGTTAACAACCGGTTTCTAGCAAATAGATGCTAACTGGTAGAATCTCACCTCTGGTTCTGAGCATTCAGCCCAGTTCAGTGTTTCAAATACATTTTAAAAGGTTGTGGTGATTTAATTCTGTAGAAGAAGTCATAGGAGTTGAAAGGGTCAATGGGTTCAAGTCCCTGCTCTATACAAGAATTCAAATTAAAATATCCCTAACAGATGGCAACTCTATTCCTCTTTGAACATTTCCAGTAAAAGGCAGGCCACTTTCTTTTGCCTATATTATAAAAAATATTTGTATGAATTTTTTGATATCGTTCATCCAGAAGCTGCCTTTCTGCAACTTAAATCCATTATTCTATATCATTGTCCCCTCCATGGATTGTATTAGTAAAGATGCTTTGCACTTCCCAGTGAGTCCACGATGCATATTTTGGGATCTGACATGAAATTTTGAGTTCTCCTTCACTAGAATGGTCATCAAATTGAGACTAGATTATTATTTATCATAGATGCTGTAGTAGATCCTTTAAGGTCCTTTTTAATTTTATGATTGCACTGAATTTGGTACTGGAGAAAAATGTTGAGAATTCCTTACTCTGCAATTAAAATAAAATATTCACTACTAGTTAAAGTAAACAAGACTATACACTGAAAGCTCTAATAAGAAAAGTAAATCTTAAATATTTTGCCTATACAATGCAGAAGTAAGACTCTCTGGAGAAAGCCCTGAAAATTTGAAAGCAATCATAAAAGAGGCCAAGAGCAGACAAGATAGTTATTATCACTGATGACACAGGCATAAGTTTTAGGGACTCAAAAAAGCAATTACTGACAGACAATCCTCAGGAGATCAACTTCTTTGAGATAAAAAAAAGTTGGAAGCAATTGAACAGCAATAATACATCTGTCTTGGGGCTGCACTTTCTGAAATGACTTTGCATAATTAAAATATACAACTTGCAATTTACCAAATGGATGAGTCTGACAACAATGTTTAGAAGACCCATGGAGTGGTAAATACCATTGTACCTCCTGGTTTAGGTTATTAAATACCAGACAAGCCATGGTATTTTGGTGTCTGACCAAGTTTGAAGATGTAAGTGACAAGTGCAGTTCCTTCCTAAAGACGGAAAGACACATTTTCTTTTATATCCAATTTCTGGCATTCTTAACAATGCTTAAGCTATTGAAATTAAACACCTAACCTTGGTTTGGATGGCAGTCTGATGCATAAAATTATCCATCACTCGTTAGCCAAATGAATGAGGGCAGAGGATGCTTTGGTTGGAAGCACAAAGTTAATGTAATTCTTCTTGCATTACTGATTTTCACCTGAAAATGTTCCCCAGATTATTTTAAAAGCTCCCAGACCACTCAGGTTTCAAAACAGGAAATGACCTGATCATGAAAAGGCAAACAAACCTGTATTTTGGAGGGTACAATCAGTACAGAATTTAGAACTCCTTTTTTGTCTGTTTTTTTCCCCACATGTCTGTACATCCTCAGGCTTTGATTTGAATTATACCATTATTGAGATAATATGCAAAGTAAAGCTCTTGAAGTGCACGTAAATGTAGAACCTTGTTTACTTGTCTCAGGCACCTGCCCAGCTGCTTCATGAAAATGATACTGGTATACACTTGCCCTTGAGATTAATGGTACTAAGTGACCAATACCTAAGAGAATTATTAGCCATCTTTAAAAATACCCAGGTAGAATCATATCACTTGTCTGTATTTTTTGCTATGTTTTATGTACATTAGAGTTGTGTCTGGGATGAAAACAACAGTATGGGGTAAGTAGAGATTACTGTCAAAATACATATGAAAAAGTGAGATACTAAGTTTCAATTTAAATGTGGGAAGATGTGACTAGAACATTTCACAGAAAAAAATCCAGAATGTGGAACTAATGACACATGTAACCACAAAGCTGATGCGATCTCCACTTAGTATGCTCAATATTTAGGTAAGCAGTTCAGCTCATGTATATATTTTAATTATTTTAAACTTTGATTTTGTTGCTTTTTGTGAGGTTCTAAATTGTAAGTGCAAGTTGTATGTGAGGGCAAGTTACTTTGTAATGAGATTGTTTCATGTCTTTCCCATTTTTCTCTCCTCAGTGCATTTCCTGTAATAAGGAAAAAGATTAGAAAAAATCATAGGGAAACAGAGTACAGCGTGAAAACAGGGCAATTGTACAATAAAAGCTCATCTTAAATTGGTCCTTTAGCTTATCTGGTCCAGTTCTATCTATTCTTACCAGCAGCAGCTCTCCAGAGAGTTGTTTTTTCCTTCAGAAATGTCTTATAAAATCCTTTTAGCTTTCCCTGGCAAAGCATGTTCCCTGCTTTTGAAAGGCAACAGAAAAATGAAGAGCCTGTGCCAAGAGACTGACAGCCCAGTACACCCACATCTTTTGAACCCAAGTCATGTGGGAGTTACTTTGTAGAAAGATAGAAAGCTGTCTCATTTTGACTCAGTCCTTGTAGTGGTTTCTCCATTTTCTAAATTGCCTGGCCGCATTCATACAGTACTCATGAAGGAAAGACCCTAATCTGAATATAACAATGGTAGTAACAATATTAAGCAGGTCATGGGACTCCGTTATTACCCCCACCAATGCACAGTGAAAATATCAGGAGTTTTTTCATATCACATCAAGTATCTGAAACTGGAATTTGCTATCATGAGACTGAGGACTGTCCCCAGAATATAATTACCTTGATTGACAGCCCAAACACTAGCCGGATCACCAATTTAACTGAATTGCAGCTGTTTTAATCAGAATTTGTTCGATAAACTATAGCTATCTGGATTCACCAGTTACATAATGCCATAAACATGATGGATAGTTGACAATGTCTGGCATCACACATCATGTTCAAATGAAACAACCAGCATGGCATTTGATTCCAATCATTGTTAGCTACAATCCATAAACTTCGGTTTTAATTGAGACAGAGATGAACTGATTTCATTCTAGTGATAGCAATCTGCTTAATAGAAAGGGAGAAAAGGGAGCCAAAATGATAGGATCCAAAAGAAAAAGGAAGCTGAAATCCCATTGCTGTAGCAAGGTTTCTTGTTACATACTGTCAAGTATGACAGTATTCTACACTGCATATATCTCCAGTTTGATGAGAAATGAGTAACAGTCTCTCATACCCTAACTACCTCTAGATTGCACTCCTATACTGCACTTTGCATGGGGCTGTCCTTGAAGAGTATCTGGATGCAGTGGTGAAGGAAGTAGTGAAGATGAAGGATGCAATGGTGTGAGCAGTTGTATTTGCCCCTAAGACAGCATATGCTACCCCTCTGCTTTACAAACTGCATTGGTTGTCAGTCTGTTTCTGGTCCAACTCAAGATGCTGTTTTTGACCTTTGAAGCCTTTTCTGGCATGGGATCAAGTTATATGAGGGATTGTCTCTCCCCAATTAGATCAGCCTACCAAATTAGATCTGGCAGAAAGCTATGGATTCCATCAGCCAGGGACCTGTATTTGTTGTGTCCCAGAAGGCGAGTCTTTTTTACCCACCTTACGGACATTCTGTCAAGTTAGGCTAATTCCACCCCTGCTATTGTTTAAAAAGTTCTTCAAGACTTAGTTATGTCATCAGGCCTGCGGGTCACAAGGAACTGGAGGCATTTTTAGATGGCTTCACTGAGGGTGATATTCTTGCTCTTTGTATATTTTAAATGACATTAAATGTTAAATGTTTTAAAAAATTAAATGTTTTAATAATGACTTTTTATATTTTTTATAATGATTGCTTTTTATCTGTTGTCTTATTGAATTGTTGTATGCCACCCAGAGTTGCAGGTGTGAGGTAGGTTGCTGTGTAACTATCATGCGTATTTGGAATAGCATGAGCATGCTTGAGTTAGAAGTGATCCTTGGTCATATTTTTGGCATATTGGCATACGCTCATTCTAAGCTTCAACAAGGGCCTCTGCTGAACAGTGCATCAAAGCTTTGGGGAAAATCCCAAGTTCCCTTTGAAATCATATTTGGTCAGTTTGTCAATTACAGTAATGACTTAAGTGCAAGAACGAGAAAAACAGGAAGGGTGTTTACATCTGAATATTATTTGATCTTATGGAGTAGATTTGATGAATATACTCAGGGAAGTGAAGCTTTAATTATGAATGGAAGTGTTTGTGTCAAAAACTAGGAATTGATCTCTCCTAGATTCCATTGTTTAAGGACGAACACTTACAACAAACTGATTTGCAAATATTTTAGGAGCAAGTAGTAAGCAATTATAGATAAAGCAAGCCAAGAGCCAAAAGGTGCAAATCCACACAAGCTCCAAAAGGTGCAAATCCTCACATATTTATAGGACAACAAAATCTTGTCCGAGAGTGTTCAGCTCGAAGCCAAAATAGAGGACCAGTAAACATAGTCCATAAGAATCTAAAAGTCCATTTGATAGGGAGGTTCTTTAGCTGGGGTAGGGTTGAAGAGTCAAGGTTCATGATGCAAACAGGCACATGTTCACAACAACAAGGTTTAGCTTAACTAAAGGCATGTACATCTCTGCTTCTGGAGATACCAAACAGAGGACTTTTGTTCAGCATTAGGCAGGATGATCTTTTAGAATTGGGGCTTCTGTCAGCTGTCTTCTCTCACACCAGCTTCAGCTGACTGCTGGTTGAGTCAGCCTCACATGGTTGATTGCTAAAGTTGACTACTTTTGGGAACAGGCCTCTCAGTCTCTGACTTCTCTAAATCAGAGGAGACCATAAAGTAAGTTCATATGACTATAGGTATTCATGCATTTTGTGCTTGATACCATCATCATCATGAGAGTTGGAAGGGATCTTGGAGGTGTTCTAGTCCAACCCCCTGGTCAAGCAGGAGACCCTGTACCATTTCAGTCAAATGAATGCCCAATCTCTTCTTAAAAGCCTCCAGTAATGGATCTTCTGAAGGCAAGCTATTCCACTGGTTGATTATAGCTCATAGACACATACTATGCATCTATGCGTCTATTAATGCATCTACAATGCATTCAGAAAGTATTCAGACCCCCTTCACTTTTGTCAATTTTGTTATGTTGCAGCCTGCTTCTACAGTTGTTGAAATTCATTTTTCCCTCATTAATCTATACTCATTACCCCATAATGACAAAGTGAAAACAGAATTTTAGAAATGTCTGTAAACTCATTAAAAAGAAAAAACTGAAATATCACATTGGCATACGTAACTCTTCACTTAATATTTTGTTGGAGTGCCTTTGGCAGCAATTACAGCCTCAAGTCTTTTGGGGTATATGTGACAAACTTTGCATACCTGGATTGGGGGATTTTCTGCCATTCTTCCTTGCAAATCCTCTCAAGATCACTCAGATTGGATGGTGACCGTTGGTGGACAGCCATTTTCAGGACCCTCCAAAGTTGTTTAATAGGATTCAAGTCAAGGCTGTAGCTGGGACACTCTAGGACAGGGGTGTCCAACCTTGGCAACTTTAAGACTTGTTCACAGAGTTGTCCTAAGCCATTCTTGTATTGTCTTACAAGGGGATCATTGTCATGTTGGAAAGTCAACTTTATGCCCCAGTCTGAGGTACTGAGCACTGTGGAACAGGTTTTCATTTGTTCCATTTACTTTGTTCCATTCAGCTTTTCCTCAACCCTGACCAGTCTCCCAGTCCCTGCTGCTGAAAAACTCCCCCACAGCATGCTGCTGCTGCCACCACCATGCTTCACTATTGGGATGATATTGAGCAGGTGATGAGGGGTGCCTGGTTTCCTCCAGACATAACATTTAGAATTGAGCACAAACAGTTCAATCTTGGTTTCATCAGACCAGAGAATCTTGTTCCTCATAATCTGAGAGTTCTTTGGGTGCCTTTTTGCACCCAAGCCTTTCCACGCGGGCTTTCATGTGTTGCATGATCCTGGTTGTGCCAAACTTCTTCCATTTGAGAATTATGGAGGCCACTGTGTATTATCAGCTGTGAGGTCTTCTATACAGAGGTGTGTGCCTTTCCAATATAAGTGCCACAGCAAAAAAGGTAGCTGCTTAGAAAAATGAATCCATACCATGCCTGTTCTATTAGATCTGGTGGGATAAGCAGATGAAACAGGGAAGAGATGATCCCTCAAATCCCATGCTGTGTAGAGTCTTATAGGTCAACACCAGCACCTTGAATTGGACCTGGAAACAAACTGGTAACCATTGCACCTCATGCGGCAGTAGAATAACATGTGTTATATCAGAACACACAAAACTTCTCATAGCTGAAGAAACCAAATCCCAAGGGCCAGTCCAAAGACCAAAGGCAACCCAGTTCAGATGAGTGCTGCAAAAATCATACCACTGATGAGACAGTCAAGCAGCTCCTATCCCCTTCCATCTTACCAGAAGTTTATTTTAATTAATTGATTTAATTGAATTAAGTCCACATACCTTAAAGTTAATAAGGTGAATCTTGATGACATTAGGTGCAAAAAAGAATCTTAGGTCAGTTTCAACAACTGTTTTGTAAGCCATACATTTTTAGTTTAATCTGTTTGAAAAACTTCCAAGGACAATTGTGGAAAGACCTCTCTGCCCCAAATCCTAAAGCTACTTCTTAAAAGTGGATAAACCTAGGCTAGATGGGTTGGATATCATATACTTTCTTTTTTCTGTAGGATGATTGTTTTTATTAAGTACAAGTTATCTTTCTGGAGACCATTTTTATTTTTAGTAGAAGGAAAAGATAATATACATACCAGAGCTTTATTTACACTAAAAGATTTACCAACAAAACAAAAGCCCTGGGAAAGGGACAACATATTTTACAGCTGTTTATTTCACCAACTGAGTATAAAATATTGACTTCAATATACAGAATGTTTCCATCTGTCCTATGAAGTTGAAATATAGTTATATTACGAATGACTGGCCTGATTTTAAAAATGACAACATTCAGTTTTATATGTTTCCTCTTCCATATATTGAAATAATATTGGCCTTAAATGTTAGCTTGATGTAATTAAGGCCTGAAGTACAATGTTGCTGTAGCAGCAGTCTAATTTTCCAGATGGAAGAATTCAACTAGATAGATGTGCTTTCATAGCGCCACAGATGGAGTCAGAGAGACTAGATTGCAGACAGCAGAGATGATGGATAAATTAGGCAACAACTGGATCCTGAACAGGTGCTTCTGGATTGACAATGGCAGGTGCCTCCCACAGGGCTGCATCTATCCTTCTATTGCCCACCATATCTCATCAAAGGCCAAATGGAGAAGGGGAAATTCAAAACTATTTCCCACAAACTAGGCTAAACTAGTTTGGCAGCCATTTTGGCAGCCATTTTCTTACAACCAGAGCATCCTTGTGAACGCTTCTCTTCAATTTATATGTTGGGTCACCCAAAGAAATAAAGAGAAGGGAAGATGTTAGATTTTAATTACCATATTTTTTGTATAAAACACACTTCCCCCCCACCCATCCACCCCCAAAAAGTTGGTGGAAATCTCTGTGCATCTTATAAAGCAAACGTTGCTGAAGCCCTGCCTACCTGCCAGCCTCCATCCTTTGGCCTCTGCCTCCCAACAATTTGCCTCCTTGCAGCAAACAGCAAACAGACTGGTCAGCTTCAGCACAGCCTGATTTAGAAAGAGGAGCTGATTGGTGGTTGGATCAGCCTCCCAGAATACCACCAATTAGCTGTTCCAGGCTGTAGGGGTCTCTGCCACCAATCACCACCGCCACCTCCGCGCACCCCATTTTCAGCCTCAAGTGTTTTTGGCCTCAGCACATCCCATTTTGGCCTTCGCACGCCCATTTATGGCCCATTCCAGGCAGTGGGGATCGCTGCCAATTGCCACCACCAAATGGCGGCAATAGGCTGCGGCAATCCCTGGAACAGCTGATTGGCGGAATTCTGAGAGGCCGATCCAACACCAATCAGCTGCTCATGCTGTATATTCAAATGATATAAATTATTCCAAGACTACAATAACCAAAATATACCCCTCTGGAATTATTTATGGGGCAGTTATCCTCCATGTTATTGAAGTAGCCAAGCTTATGTCAAACCTGATACTTCTTTGCTACCTCCTGGCTCTCCTGCTTCTTTCATTGGACAACTAGTATCATTTGGCTTTGGATAATTCTTCTAAGCATTTGCAGCCCCGGTTTCCCTCTTCATGATTTGTTCTTGCACATAGATACTTAGATTTTGAGCTAATTTCCAATGAGTGGAAATTGTCTGACACCACCTAGCTATCCTTGTCTGGTTTTGGAAGCTGGGTAGTTTCTGGAAGTGAGGTTAGTAGAACATCTCAAGGTTATAGACTAGATTGGGAAGTAGAAATACATTTTGGAAGAAGGCAGTAGCAAGCCACCTTTATAGTGTTGCCAAGAAAATGATGATTGCATCCATGAATTCTTTAGGAATAGAACTTGTTTCAAAAGAGAATTTATCTTTTATTTCAGCTTAGTGAAGAGATAAGTTGACCCTTCCTTAATGCTTGCTAGGCTCCCACATAACCACAGAGACATTTTAGAAAATAGAAATTGTGGATGATACAGTCAAGCACTTTGTTTGAAAAAAGGCCAAGAAAAAAACCCAAAAGATTAAAAAACAGGAGTGATAAAGAGCATCACAGGATATTATGAGTATTGCAGAGAACAGCCTCACCATGACATCTTCTCAAAATTCCAAAGAGGCTCAGAAAAGACTGCCTTCCTTTGGCTTAGTGTGTCTATGGTAACTCAAAAAGGATATATCAGTGTAAATCCAGACAAATAAGAGCATAGCATCCTGAATGATCTGAACCAAAGTCTATCCAGTCTCTCAACCTCCTTTCCTGGAAGTTCCAGTCCCAACTCAACTGAAGGGAAAGGCTGACCTAAGCCATTGGCTATCCCATTTTTTTTAACCAGTGTATTCCTTAAATTCAGCATTAAGCCTTGTGACTTAAAGGTTTTGTAATCTGTACAGGGGGACACTGCTTAACAAAAGAAAAATTATCATGATAGTGAATGCTGTAAAATACAATGTCAAGAGTTATCATCCCCATGTCTTAATATATCACATTTCCAATCCAGTTGCTAATGGTTAAAATAAAGGGTATTTAAACAGTGAGCCCTGGACATAAAAATAAATTTTGCCATTGTTCTTGCTTAAATTTGACAATATGCTGCAAGGCAAGTATATTTAATTGGCTTTCAGAACTTCAGATAATACTGTACTGTCTCATCACATGAGGTTTAAACGTTATTGTATATCTTTCAATTATATAAACAAGTTCATAAATTGAAGAATTTACATTCATACCTAAATCTGAGTAAAAGAAGAACAACATGGATCAAAGTAATTCTTATCTTCTTCTTTCCTTCTGCTTTGTTTTTTTTCATACCTGTTGCCTAAGTTAGCAGTTTCTTAGAAGAGGAAATCAGAGTAGATGAAATATATCAAATTTGAAGAAAGCTATCTTGGGTATACCTACATATCTCAGAAGGCCACAATTTTCTCGTTTTTTACAAAGTTTTCTCTGCCAATTACATTTTCCTGAGCGGTTGGTTAGAACTGTTTCTAAGGTGTGAAGTTCATGAGACATTAAAAATCTATATTCTGTGAGACTAGAAAGAGCAACGCATCAAAGGCATACAGTAGATTCTATATGATCAGAGTCGCAAGCAAGCACAGCTAATAAGTTGGTGGATAGTCCATCTGATGATTCTGGACCGCTGAACAGATGGTAGCTTCTTGTCTTTTTATAAAATATGAATCAACCCTGGCAGTCCTCATGAAACTAGTTCTGATGCTTTGGAGGATGGATGGATGGACAGATAGTGTGATCTGATATAATGAAATGGGACTTTCCCACTTAACCTTACTCAGTATGCCCTGGATATAATCCATTGTTGAGGAAGCAGTCACATATCTGTTGCAGATGGACAAGCTACATCTACACAAATTGCCTACTGCTGCAATTTCAGCTTTAAACTTTAATGCCCAAAACATGAATAACTTTTTGCAAACAAGGCACAGATCTGATTAATGATGCTGGCTTGCCAATTGCCATATTTAACAACTGCTCCCCACCCTGGCTCTTAAAGTAACGAAATAAGCAAATTTCAGCACTAAATTATAGAAGAGCGTCATAGCTTAACAAACTGTAGTTTGAAGGATGTGGTAAATAAGCTTTCATGGCCTCACTGGATGAAGGGATTCAACAGACGTGTTCATTTAACTTTCTGCTCTGTGGTATTTGCCAACATTTCATTTGTTAATTCACAGGAGGAAGGAGTGTGGTTACTTGGTTAATTAACCATCTAAAGCACTGCTTCTTTTATAGACAGATAAGTTCTCCCAAAAGTGTCAGTACAACTGCAAACCGTGCAAACCTGGATTAATGGTTCTATTAAACATGTTGTAGAATGGAGGTGCAAAATGTTGGTGTAATTATGGGAGAATATCTATGAATGTGACTGCATAACTGCTTGCTTACTTTAGCAATAGCATTTAGACTTATTGTCATGCCCCAAGGACTGAATCCAAGGAGTAAGGTAAACAGCTGACAGGGAGTAGGAGAGTGGTTCCATTGGCTGTGGAGGAAACTGGGGAAGGGCAAAGTCAGGCTGGGCAGAGCAGGGAAGAGGTAGAACAACGGAGAAGGGGTTCAGAGGAAGATCAAGACCCATCCCCTCTTCATCCTAGGGCACGCAGGGAAGTACAGAGAAGAGACCAACGTGGGTTGCGTGGCTTACGAGGGAGGAAAGGGCCCTGATTCCCTTCACACCTGGAGATGGAGTTTAAAGGAGAGGCAGATATGGGTGGGTCGGGAACAATTGCTGGGTTTATCTAGTGTTGGCTACTGTTATCATAGTTCCTGGCATCCTCCCAACTGGTTTGATTTACTGCCATATTCACTTCTGGAACTCCTAATTTGCCCTGCCAGATTTATTACCTTATTTTGCCTTGCTGGATTTATAATTTAAAGTTTTCTGTGTACAACATTGCTTATGACTGAATTATCTACAGCCAAAGGCTGTTGCAGATTCATGGGAGAGTTTTTTTCTCCAGACCGGAAGGAAATCGGGACATTGGGAGCAAAGTTGAAGCTAATAAAGGGACCCATACTTATTCTCTGGTTGCATCGCCTTTGTGTCGTGCCCCGGGTCATCACATTTACATACTGCTTCATAGTGCTTTATAGCCCTCTCCAAATGGTTTACAGAGTCAGCATATTACCCCCAACAATCTGGGTCCTCATTTTGCTGACCTTGGAAGGCTGAATCAAACTTGAATAGGTCAAAATCAAACTCCTAGCAGTCGGCAGAATTAACCTGCAAAACTGCAGAATTAGCCTCTAATCACTGCACACCATGGATGGTTCTTTAGTGCAGTTAAATATGGCTTTTCTTCGGACAGAATCCTTATAATTGCATAATAAGCAAAAATAGGTCTGTTTAAAACCTGTGTTTATGTATGTTTCCATCATAATTGTCCCCTTCCAAAATATGTTTTGGAGCAAAAGATACGAGATATTACTATCTATCCCAGTCCAGTTCTTATCAATAACTAACAACAACAGAAGGACTAACAGGTCCAAAACTATGCTGTAAGCTACATACCAGAGCAGGGAGCTAAACTCATTTAGATGTAATCACTTCCCCATTAGTCTCCCCTATGCTGACTTTCCAGTTGACATACTATATTCAACAACTACTCATCTCCCTATGCACATACATATACACATAGCAAGCAGTTTTCAAGTATGAAGAAACTTTACATTTGACTAGGTGACCTCCCAATTCCCTGTTGATTCATGTTATAGTCCTGTCTGTTGCCTATCTATCAGGAGTTTGAGATCCATATGCATATCATAAAATTAATCTTGCTGGATTAGCCTAATGACCAGTGGTAGTATTCTACCAGTTCGGCCCAGTTCTGCTGAGCCAGTAGCATCGATGAGCAGCTGAGACTGAACTGGTTCTCTCCACTGCTCTGCTGTTGGGCCCACCCACCTGCCCGGTTTCCATACTCAACTTTATCCCCTGTTTTTGAAGCACAGCTGCTTTGCAGCTGCTGAAGTGACTGGGAGAGTGCAGGTTTGCAGGAGGCGAGTTGGAATGCCTTTGCTCCTGCGAAATGTCTCTGCACCTCTGCAAAGTGGAGCGTGCACACATGCAAAGTGTGTGCATGTGCGCAAAGTGCACCCAGCAAGTCACGCCCACCGAACCAGTGGTAAAACTTTTTGAATCCCACCACTGCTAATGACAAATCCTTTCCTTGCATTTTGTTTCTTACATTGGCCAACAGGGTGCTAATTGAAACATTCAAAATAAGATTGAAACATCATAGTCTATCTAGACTTCTTGTCGTAATGATTGGCCTTATAATTTGTAATAGCAGCACCAGTAGCTTATAGGAATCAGCAATAAATTAAAGTAAAGGTAAACTTTCTACAAATTGAGATTGTAGACATCTGTGTGGAACCGTGATGGCGGACCTATGGCACGTGTGCCAGAGATGGCATGCAGAGCCTTCTCTCTAGGAATGTGAGCTGTTGCCCCAGTTCAGTTCCACCACGCATGTGCCTCCCACCAGCCAGCTGGTCTTCAGGTCTCTGCCACGCATGCATGGGGGCAGGGTGCGTGTAGGGGTTGTGCATGCATGCACAGGGCAGGAGGGCATACATGCGAGTAATTACACATGCATGCACAGGGTCACATGTGCATGGGGTATGGAGGTGGGGCACACATGTACATTGCATTTTAGGGATGCGCATGGGCTTTGGGCACTTGGTGCCAAAAAGGTTAGCCATCACTGGTGTAGAGGATGAGGGTTGGTAATAGCATTGATGAAGCTTAGTCTCTTGGCTGTTCTTTTTATTTCTTAGTCTACCCGGTAGTTCTGGTGGTCTCCTATCCAAATATCAATCACAGCCAAACTTTCTTAGTTTTTTCCATTAAGTGAATTATTTCCTAAATCATCATAATTACAATTTATATACCGTGTTTCTCCAACAATACGGCCTCCCCCAATAGGAAGTCCCAGCATGCTTTATAGGAATAAAATCAAATTAAGCCCCTCCCCCCAAATTAAGGCCTATATTAAACATGCGAAATGGGGGAATGGCGGGGGGCTGGCCGTTAGGAAGTACTTTTGTTGCATACCTGGATATGGTGCTGCCTGCGTTGACCTCGGCGTTGGTGGGGCACTTCGTATCGGGAGACCTTCCGCCACTGTTGCTTTCCCTTTTCCCCGTGCTGCCGCGGCGTTTAAAGCAATGCTGTGGCATTTGGTGCAGCCATGCGTGGCCAGCCAGGGCTCCTCCCTGCAACCAGAGCCCGGCGGAGACACTCTGCTTCAGGCACTCCTGTTGCCACCGTCCCTTCGCCTTTGAAGGCAAAGCCAATTCTTTTAAAAACAATGCCCTACTATCGGTACGACAAAACCTCCCCTGCCTGAGAGGGCAGCCCAACCCCACGTAGGGAGGTGAATCTACCGGGGCTGCAGCTCAGGATCGGGCCACCCCGGGAGAAGCACCCAGCTGCCATCCCTGCCTGGCGCCGGGCAGAGAGCAAAGAGCTTCACCTGGGTGCCCAGAGCAGCTGACAGGCGGGCCCTCCTGTCTAGCGGTGGAGCTCTCACCAAGGCAGTGAACACCTCCCCACCGGGCCCTCCGCTCATCCCACCAGGGCCGCATTAGAGCCGTGTGGGCTGGGCAGAGCTGGGAAAGCGAGCATGGGTGCGCACCCGCCTGCTAACCGAAAGAGCCGGGCCGACCTGAGCTTGGCTTCCTTCCCAAGTCCCTCAAAGCCCGAACACGAAGGGGCCACTGGGAGAGGCTGCCCGAGGCAATGATAGTGCCTACCCATCCGTGGACAGGGAGATGAGGCAACAACAGTGCTGCTTCCCTGGCCGGCGGGTCTGGTGGAGAGAGCCCGAAGCCGCCCGTCCTTTCCACCCCTCGCCCAGCCTGTCCCCATGCATCTCCAAACGCGCTGGCAGCTTCAAACGCTGCAGCAGCATGGGCATCGGGCAGAGGCGCTCACTCGGCGGGGCTCAGCTCGGAGGAGGACACAGCACAGGCCATTGCCTTGCCTCCCTGTCCACAGATGGGTGGGCGCTATCACTGCCTCGGGCGGCCTCTCCCAGTGGCCCCTTCGGGTTCAGGCTGGAGGGACTTGGGAAAGAAGCCAAGCTCAGGTTGGCCCGGCTCTTTTGGTTGGCAGGCGGGCGCGCACCTGTGGCTCACTTTCCCAGCTCTGCCCAGCCCGCATGGCTCTGGCGCGGCCCTGGCGAGATGAGCAGAGGGTCCGGCGGGGAGGCGCTTGCTGCCTTGGTGAGAGCTCCACCGCCAGACAGGAGGACCCACCTGTCAGCTGTGCTGGGCACCCCAGGCGAAGCTCTTCGCGCTCTGCCCAGCGCCAGGCAGGGATGGCGGCTGGGCGCTTCTCCCGGGGTGGGCCGATCGTGCACTGTGGCCCTGGGAGATTCGCCTCCCCACATGGGGTTGGGCTTCCCTCTCAGGAGAGGCTTTGTCGTATGGTAGTAAGGCGTCGTTTTTAAAAGAATTGGCTTTGCCTTCGAAGGCAAAGGGTAGGTGGCGACAGGAGTGCCTGAAGCTGAGTGTCTCCGCTGGGCTCAGGTTGCAGGGAGGAGCTCTGGTTGGCCGCGCATGGCTGCGCCAAATGTCACGGCGTTGCTCCAAACGCCACGGCAGCACAGGCAGAAGGGAAAGCAACAGTAGCGGAAGGTTTCCCGATACGAAGTGCCCCACCAATGCTGAGGTCAACATCCAAGCCGTCGCTGCCCACCTGCCCGAGGATGCAAGGGGGGGAATTTAGTCACCCCCGAAAAGACGGCCTAGCCGTTTTTGGGGGGGTCAAAAATAATAAGGCCTGGCCTTATTTTGTGAGAAACACGGTACTATTACCAATTTTCTTTTTCCTTAAGTCTTCTTTTATTGTTAGTCTTTGATGTTTCCTATTCTTTACTTATCTGTTCCATGTTAACAGCAAATGTTCTAGTTGTTGCTTTGTCATTTTGTATCTACACCAAACTGACATATATGCAGTACAATTTTAATATTAAAAGTTACCCCAACTATCCATATTGTAGTTGGCTAAATTAGCTTTGACATTGCTTATGACAAATGTTCCATGTGCTTTTGCAGAGTTGTAATTTATGTTCCCTTAGGACCAGTTCATACCTTCCAAAATTGGCTCTACATTTAAATTGTTACTTTATTATAAAATATATGGTCCAGCTAGAAAGCTATTTGAGCAACCCCTTGTACAAAATATAGTGTGGTTATCTTAGAGAAAGACCAACAGACCCCTTCTCAGACAGGAAAAATGTTTTAACGCATAGCATATTTAAAGTATTCATTTATAAACAGGATGTGAGAAAGAAACCATTATATATAAAAAAAATAGGTCTGAGATTATTTTAGAGTCATATTCTTTGCACTTAAACTTAAATTTGAAATTGCTTGGGACAATCACATCCACCGAATTCTCTAAATTGTTAAGTTTTAAGTTTTCATTTGTGTTTTATTTTTCCCTTAGAGTGTTCAAGTTAATACGGACTGGTAGAATTAATTCCAAGGGAAAGGAAACTGGATCAGATCTCTAGAGATCAGCTGCTTTTTCCCTGAGGGGAAGCATCCTCTCCATTTGAGAAATGTACCTCTTCCTTGTTGCATTTTTCATGCATTGCATGTTAGCAAATTAAAAGGCAGCAGATTTATAGCTGTTGCAAGAAGTAAATACATAACAGAAGTCAGTTAGTTTATGTCCATGTTTGTTTGGGAATGGTAATTGGTTAATAAAGATGCAGCAATCCAGCTGGCAAGCTGGTTGCATGACAACTCTCCAAAATATTGAAGCGTGTCTTTTTTGTTCTGCCAAGCCCTCATCTCTAATCTCCAACACATGTTATAGTAATAAAAGTCTTATTTGCTGAACACAAAGCTGTAATGCAGCCTTCCCTAAGCTTGTGCCTTCTATATGTATTGGGAGCACAATTCTCATTAATCTTGAATAATGGATGTTGTAGTCCAACACATCTGGAAGGGACAAGCCTGGGAAACTTGGCACTGCATGTTAATTTACCTGCAGGTGGTTTTTTTGAGTCCATTGCACCAATAACAGATCTTATACATGGAAGCTGATGAGTGCTCTGTGATGCACAACATCTTTGTTGAAGGCATTAAAGATTATTCTGTTAGGTTCATTGACAATACTTTCTTTGCTCACTGTAAGACCTGGGGCCTTGAGTAACATGGGACACTGAGAAATAGTCTCCATTCCCTTTTTTAATTGATTAACAATATTGCCGGTTTCCACATCTGCACTCTACTCATTGAGTTTGTAAAATATTTCAACAACAGAAGAACTATGAAATAAGTACTATACTATAGTTATTGCAACTGCATTCTGTGATTTCAGACAATGCCTTTGACTGGAACTGATGTGATGGTGAAGTTCCTTATTTACCTCAAAAGTGGACAAGAAATTCAATAAATATAAATTTAAAATATCTCTCTTAATTATTGATTTTGAGATGTGTATTTCTCAAAATGGCACAGGTTAGGAAGCAGTATTGCAGGCAAACTCTGCCCACTCCTAATGGCCTCAAGCTTGACTCCGCCTCCCATTCTTCTGAGGACGGTAAAATGGGGACCTGGATTGTTGGGAGCAATATGTTGACAATATAAATGGCCCAGAGAGTGCTAACACACTATGGAGTGGTATATAAGTTTAAGAGCTATTGCTAAGTTGAGTCCATAGCGAAGTGATGGAATACTTTACCTGTTAACAGGGCCAGGATTCCAGTTCTGGCACTAATTATTAAAAGAATCTAAACATTGGTAAAACTGCCATGGGGGCTCAGTGGTTAGAGTGCAGTACTGCAGGCTACTTCTGTTGCCTGCCAGCTGCCTGCAGTTTGGCAGTTCAAGTCTCACCAGGCTCAAGGTTGACTCAGCCTTCCATCCTTCCGAGGTGGGTAAAATGAAGACCCAAATTGTTGGGGGCAGAATAGTGGTTGCTATTGCTATTAACCATGCCTGAGGACACTGATCTAGATAGATTGATTAATGATCTCACATAAGAAAAGGATCCTCATCTGTGTTCCCAAATGACAGTTTTTAGGATTTTTATTTGGTTGCTCATTATTATTATTTCCTTATTTACCTCAAAAAGTGGACAAGAAATTCAATAAATATAAATTTAAAATATCTCTCTTAATTATTGATTTTGAGATGTGTATTTCTCAAAAATGATTTAGTGAAAAAAATAGAGGCTTATGAATCTTTGTCAGATTTTTTTTAATAAAAGCAATAGCAAGTAATTAAAACTATTAATCTAAAAGATTTTCCAGGCAGCAGAGTTGAGATACAAAGATGCAGGCTGTGAAATCTAGATAAATGTGGGATGATAGGAAAGGGATTAAGAAAATCCTTAGCCTTTGTTGTCATTTGATGTGGTCATCCAGATGTTTGCAGATCAGATCTGGTAGCTGTAGATGAGTTTAATTAAGAAGCATCACAGCAACCTAAATAAAGTTTGAGGTTTTTTAATTAGTTTCAACATAAAACCCTATTAAGCTATCCTTTTATATAATGTCCTCTGAGTGAACATGGTTAAGTAATCTTACTAATATTTATTTCAGAATAAGAGAAGGAAAATTGATAGGTCTTCTCTATAAATGAAAATATCCAGGAACAATCGATTATGTTTCATTAAAATGTATTACCCATGGGCTGATCATGTTTAGTTTATCATGAGCAATGCTTTTGTTGGTCAGAGTGTTTTCCTTCAATCTATCTATTTAATCTGACATATGAACACACATACAAGAATTTTATTTACTATGGAAATGTAAATCAAAAGTACATGCAGTTTCTGAACCAAAGTTTAATACTTATTTAACTTCCAAAGAAGTGTTGATAAACCCTTATCTTTAATGGACCTGTAGTACTTATGTTGATGAGTCCTAAAAAGCACTTCTAGTTTTGATCCTTGAAAGTTGAAACTGCAGATTTTAAACATTTTAGGAGGTTAGACAGAATACCTTCTGTAAGTTGTTGTACTGTAATATGATGAATCAATAAAACAAACTGATATGTGATTATTTTATTACTTAATTTAATGTTTTGTATTACATACGTTGCTTGTAATGTTTGTAAACATACTTTGCTATAATGCAAAGTAAATAATGGAAAAATAATTTGAAATTTGAATGAATATTCTGACCACGGTAGATTTTACACTACCTCTTCCCCAATGTATGAAAATATGCTAGAACAGATACTAAAATGGTGTATTAAGTTTTATTTAGTTTGTTTGGTGAATTTATAAATTAAAAGCTTGCAGAATGCCACGTGCTTTAAAACACACACACCAAAAAATATAGACTTCCAAACAGTGTTGTATAAGCAGCTGGACATAAAATAATATACTGGAAGTACATTGTCTGTGCCAGAGAAACAAACATGCCTTCTTTCCTCCGATTTCGGATAGTGAAAAGTATATTCTTGGCATAGACTCGCAATCTTCTTTGCTTGTCCCTCCCACAATTTTTTCCATGTCCCCACTACAACAATGAAACAGCATAGGACTTCAGGATGATGATTTTAGTATCATCACAAAAACGCTCCTGTCAATCATGCCTACCATCATATTGTAGTTTCAGTACAGGGCTGGCAAAGATCAGACAACTAGATAATCACATATTATGGGGTGGGGTGGGGGGGAGAGATCATCATTTTCTTTTCTGCATGCCCTCAGGAAAAATAAGTTGAGAGATACAGGGCAATTGGGAAGTAGACTGCCCTAGTAAACCATGAAATAAAACCATCCAAAATTGGATGCGGTTACCTATTCTCTCTCTTCCTAATGCACCATATGTTACCTCTTACTTTCACCTTCTTTCTGACTCTTTCACAACTGGTTGTCATAAAGAAACTCTTAGCAAAGATCACAGTTGCTTTTGTTGTTAGACCAATGGTTGCAGGCAATTAAGTCAAGGACTGGAAGTGACCCATGGGTCACAGGTTGATGACCCCTGTCCTAAGGTCTGAGGAATTTGATTATGACAGAACTAGTTTTTAGTCTACTACCTACATTAAGTTCCAAATCTGAAAAGTCTGTCCAATATAAAACATAGAATGGGTGTAATGTTCATTCCAAAGTGTCTGAGAAATATCACCCAGGATATTTAGGTATATATTAAACAGGATTTAGAGACAGGATACAGCCTGTGCTATCTCTTCCAAGAAGACCAACAGAAAATCTGAAAGAAAGATAACAAGCTTTTGTTTTTTGCTCTCTTTTTTTCTTCTAGGAGTTGGCAGATCTCTTCTAGACCAGCTCTCAGAGACAAAGTCCTGCCAGGGAATAAAGTGAGCTCATCTGCCCATCATATTATTGGTGTCACCTCCTAAAAGTCATTGAAATAGGAAAGTGCTCCTGATCTTTGCAAATAACAGTAAGCTAGTAAATAAGCCAGAAAAAAGTAAGCAGGCAAATATACCAAAATTGTCTCTAGGTGTGATGGTGAGGAGAACTGTAGTGGAGACGACTACAAATTATTCTGTATATATTTTTATTAAGTGTATATTTTTAGCATTTGAGGTCCTGGCATTTTGGAGTTAACCACAGTGACAGTTTCACATCATAACTCAGACAAGCTAAGATATTCATATTTGTAGCAAGAAAAGTCCCTCCTAACAGCTTTCTAGAACTGAGAGATAGAGGTCATATAAAGACAGCTTATCCTTGGGATCAGATGGAGAATTGTCTGGACTTAATAAATTAATTACTGTCTACATATGGGAGGGGTGGAGATTGAAACCTTTGACTCACTCAAACATCTCAGTGGCATAACATTTGAAAGTTGGCAACTTAATTTTACTACCTGATTGTTACTGTGTTACTGCTTTATATTTGCAGCTGCTGTTGGTATAAATTAACTAATTTATTTGGTGTGAAGTCAGTTTTGTAATGGTCCTTGAAATGTTATCAAGAGCATATTTAAACTAATCTGGAACAGGGTCATTACTTCAGTCAAATAACACAACTTTTTGTTGGATCCAACTTTGATTCATGTGTACAAGAAACACATGCTATCGTACTTACATTGGGGCATATCTACGCAGTAATGAGTTTTCTACTTCTTCAATCATGATGGCTTGCTCCAAAGATACCTATCAATTGTTACTAATTTCTGCTTTGGAGGGAGCAGTACAGAGGATTTTCTATTAACATTTTTCTCCTTCACCATTCCCAAATCCAGTTTCCTGGGAAATGGAATTAGTTTTAAGCTAGCAAGTCTGTGTGCAAACATGTCTTTTGTGTCTCTAAAAAAGAGATTTGTTATGCTTTTCTGCAACAGGAGATACTCAACTGTGTCTTTTATTTTTGTCATTTTTTAAATTCTGTAACAACCCCTTCCGCAAAACTTAAAACATTAGGAAAATTGATTTCATGAAAACTGTTTTTAATACTCACCTGAAAAGGGTGTAATTGGGGGGGGGGGGGAGCGTAACCATTTCTTAACCAACATGCAAACTTACTTTCAAACTCTAAACAAAGTTTGATTTTTGAACAGATAATCTTTTCTAGATTATCTGAGGGTTTATTTTATGTTTGGCAGGAAAATCCTGATGCACATAATAATACAGAGGGAGAAAGAGACAGAATATGATTTAAAGCTCTGGCAGCTTTCCACAAATATAGGGCTAAGCGCCAGCCCAGATTACCTACTGCCAAAAAGCTTTCTACTACCTTTCTTAGTCCTCAGATCTGACATTTCAGGATAGGGAGAATCTAAGACAATCTTTGTTGGATTTGGTAATTCCTGGCTCACTGGGCAACTTTCAGATTCAAACAAAAGCCCCTTGAGTTCAGTGAGATTGACTTGCCAACCTGGTGATTTGGGGAACAAATGTGCAAAATGATGAGCCCACAGTTCCAAGGTGGGGTAGCAAGGCTCTACACGTGCATTAGGTCCCTACTTTGTATCAGAAGAGGGGGGGAAAGTCTTCAGAAAGTCACTCTGGCTAATTATTCCTGTTTAAATATGGAAGAGTTTGCACACTGAAATTAAAAAGGGTTTTATTTTAATCAGCCAAACAGGAGTTCAGCCAGAAGTGTCATGCTCAAGAGGACTTGCATGATGTCATTGAGCTAACAAAGGCACGGGGGGAGGGGGGGAGCAAAATTAATGGCACAGAGTATACATTGCAACATGTAAAATGTTGTTGGGGATTTTATCACACTTCTTGTGAGCTGAATTGATGGTAAGGAAAAGGCTGCACATTTTAGCTTGTGAATATTTTTCTCTGTTTCTCCCAAAGAACGATTTTGGATTGTTACATACTGCTAAGGTTTATCTGAGACAAACAAAGAATATTTTCATAGTTGTAATGAAGAGGTCTCAGAGTGCTTCTAGTCCAATCCTCTGCTCAGCATATGATCAGCTAACCACACTTATTGCTGTTGCTAATGCTGTAATAGTTATTTGATCATATGATAAACTGATTGGAGTGTCAGATTCAGAATCTATGCTTGAATCCCATTTTAGTTACAAAGGTACCTTGTGTGTTTATTTCTTACCACAGTCTATCTCACAGGTTTGTTGTGAGAAAGAAGAGGTTGAATAATCAATAGGATGTTATAGCTTAATCATTTTCATAAAGATAGAATGTAAATCAATAATGTATAGCAACAAAGGCAAAGATTAACGTTAACTGATTTTGAATTTTCTGTGATTTTCCTCTCACTTCTCCCATTTCTTGGATCATTTATTTCATACATCACTTATCTACAGAGTCATCCCATCAGCCTCACCTTTGTGACCAATAATAATAGATTGTGGGAGTTGTAATTCAAATCTTCTGGAAGGTGCCAATTTGCAATTTGCTAGTTCAAACATGTTAACTAACCAAATATCTCTATAGCACTGCTGATTCTTATTGTAATTCTGAGTTGTTATTTACACAGGACAGCTTTGTGGTGTTAAGCACTATTTTTAGGCAATTAAGGCTTGCCTGTGCCAAAGCTGATTTAAAAATTAAGCATTAAAAGTTGTCTATCAATACTTACTCTGGAGTAGTTAAGCAGATTATCCGGGCATTCTACTCTCAAAGTCTACATTTCTGTTTTTTATATTTTCATACATAGTTTTCATCCAGAGGTGAAACTTGGCCTATACCATTTTATTGTAAGTGCTCTCCCTTTTTTGTTGCTGAATTTTGTTTTTCTTGGAAGTTGAGATGTAGCCATTGTATTCCACTTTCTGTGCATAAGCTCATGATGCTGTCAGGTTTTACATTAACTTTCTCAGCAGTTAAGAGTATTCAACTCCTATCTTTGCACCTCAGCCACTTTAATCCTCAAGAAAGGATTGCCAATACTGAGAGATTTCAAAATCTGCCACATGCATTTAATTTAGGATTATTCACACATATTCCCTCCTCCAGGTTAATCTGCTATTGGAAGTAAATTGGCAAATGAAAATATTATAACTAATTCTAATACTTTTCTTGCCAAGTACATTGTGACCTAAAAGTCATTAAAAAGTTACATTTTATATAATAGTAATACAAAATAACCAAACAATTTAAATCTCTGTCATTGAGATCATGCCTCTTCTGCATTAGCGTCCCAGGCAAGGAAGATGGGTGAGAATGACAGGAATGAGAAAAGGGACTGAGCTGTCCACTTATCACTTTAGCTTCGCCATCCATCATCATGTATGTTCTGTCAGTTGGAGTCTCTGTTTAGTACTCGAGATGAAGTTTTCTGCAAGTAGAACAGAAAACCCCCTATCCCTTACAATCCTGGAACAATTTGCATGTCTAAGAGACCTAGTAGATTAGACCTTGTGCATATATTCCAACTGGCTTCTCCCAGTTTGTCACCATCCAGATAGTTGGCTGGAATGAAAGGGATTTTCATCCCAACACATATGGAAGACATCAGTTTTAGGATGTCTAGGCTAGATCCTTTATGAAACATCATGTCAACTTGTTCCAAGCAAACAAAAAGATTGTAATCTAAAGACCTAATGTTTTTCACCCTATCAACATTTGATGTGTATTTAAGATCCCTCTAATCTAGTTTTTACTGCTAGTTTTATTTTTGTTTCCGACAGTTTTGCTACTTCTAATGTGTTTATTATTTGCTTTATGCTGAAGTTTCTAACTGTAGTCTGTTTTTAAGCTAATCTGTTGTGAAGTTTCCTTGAGAGCTTTTAAATTCAAAAAATGGTAGATTCATCTTTAACATTAAGTAAAAAAAGTAAATATTGGCATGCATACAATAAAATAATAGATTATTCGGCAAGCAAGAAGAAAGGTATGAACAGTATGACTATAGAGCTCAATGGCTGCACTGTCATGTGTTTGGAATTCCTATGTTTCTTCCTTCCCTTTCATTTTCTTGTTGTGGCTTAAGATAAACATTAAAATGAGAGAGGGAAGGAGAGAAATAAATGTTTTAATAATAACTTAAGCCTCTCTGCTGGAGCTGGTGCTGCTTTTCCCAATTAACATTGCTGAAATGGTAATGGATGTCACCTGGATAGAGGATGGTGGCTTAGAGGTCCTACTAGAGCCTTAGTCTGCATTTTGACTATGGTGTAGACGTTGTCCAAGTTCACTTATTCAGATAAAGTTTATCAAGCAACAAGGTTGCTCCTATGTATGTTTAATTTTTAATTTTAACTGTAATAAAAAAATTTGAATTGCAATTGCTACCCAGAGTCATTGACTGAGATGGATGGTCATAAAAATTTAATGAATGAATGAATGAATGAATGAATGAATGAATGAATGAATGATAGGTGTAGGATTTCCTGCCTGAGCAGGAGGTTGGACTAGAAGACCTCCAAAGTCCCTTCAAACTCTGTTGTTCTGAATGAATGAATCAATAAAGGCAAATGCTGCTTCATCTTGCCACGTCTCTAGACCTGACAAAGGTCATACTTAGTCAAGAAGTTGAAATTGGACATGCACTTCTAACATAGCAATACAATAGCAGTAGCACTTAGACTTATATACCGCTTCACAATGCTTTACAGCCCTCTCTAAGTGGTTTACAGAGTCAGCATTTTGCCCCCAACAATCTGAGTCCTTATTTTACCACCCTCGGAAGGATGGAAGGCTGACTCAATCTTGAGTCAGCCAGGAACAAACTGCTACAATACTGCATTCTAACCTCTGTGCCACCTCAGTCATTCTATGGTCATCATTCACTTTTCTTCACTTTTCTGTCCACCCCATGTTAGAAAGAAAGAGTCTTTGCTGACTTATTTTTATAAAAGGCAACG
This sequence comes from Pseudonaja textilis, assembly GCF_049901715.1. NCBI lineage: Eukaryota > Metazoa > Chordata > Lepidosauria > Squamata > Elapidae > Pseudonaja > Pseudonaja textilis. The sequence continues at coordinate 38,779,669 of NC_141990.1, read as the reverse complement.
AAATGGTGACTGAAAATGACAGTAGTGTATAATTCATGCTCCCTCCCGTTTGCCTTCATTTCATGAATTTTCTAACATTAGTAGGGGGAAGTGAAGTCAAGAGGGCAGAATTTGCAAGCACATTTGTCAAGGAAGGAAGGAAAAAAATGAATAAAGCCCACGGGGTAAAAAGAACCTTTACTGTGTTCTGAGTGTATCTCAGAAATTGACATTTTACAGCAAACATAAGATGGGCCAATATTTGCCCAGCCAAAAGGCCCCAATTTCACAGCTGCAGGTGGTCAGGTTGGGGGAGAATGAATATTTGCTAGGATTAAGGCCACTCTGGTTCTCTTTGTGACTGACTGTCAGCCACCATTCTTGCAATTCAGAATTCTGCTCAGAACGGCGTATTGGGATACTACAATTCTGAGAATGACAGTCTCCAGGAAAAAGTTTGCTGCTTCGCTGAACCAGCCTAGGGTAAATCTGAGGCATGTTTTGCTCTCCCAATTGCTGAGCCAGAGAACTTACAACTCTGCTTTAGGTCACGATCTCCAGAGAGTGGAGTACACATGGTTTGCTTGAGATGACTTAGGAATTAGAACTAAAATCAGAACACAAAAGTGTTAAAAGTGTGGGGGGGTGGGGCGCGGAAGGGAGGCATAACTAAAAGAATAGTGGTTGGTCTATATCAATCAACTTTTTCAAAGTTAGCAACTTTTAACTTGTGTGGACTTCAATTCACAGAATTTAGAATTCAGCTGAAGTCCACACATCTTAAAGTTGCCAACTCTGAAAAAGATTGGTCTAAATCAGGGGTAGTCAACCTTTTTATACCTACTGCCCACTTTTGTATCTCTGTTAGTAGTAAAATTTTCTAACCACCCACCGGTTCCACAGTAATGGTGATTTATAAAGTAGGGGACAAAGCCCCTACCGCCCACCATGAAAGCTGGAACGCCCACCAGTGGGCAGTAGGGACCAGGTCGACTACTACTGGTCTAAATCTTCCTGGTGATAACCATGTAAGGAGCTGCTGCAGGAAGGAAGAATGGAAGATCTTTTCCCAGTGTCTCCAGCCTGATCTTTATTCAGCTCTCACCTCCTTTACCCTCTTTGGTGCCTGCTATACATGTTGGAAAATTATTGGGGTGTCATTTTTATGATTTAGGTATGTGATCACATACTTGCCAGACATAGGGCAGTGATGCTCCTTTTGCCCATTCAATGAAAATGCAGCATGTTTTAATGTTATATCTAGCCCAGTCTAAAAGAAAGAAGCCTCCTATTCAAAAATGCAGATAAAGAAACTAGAGGGAGGGGAACAGCCAAACCAGGTAGGAAAGAACGGAGCAGTGGCATGAGGATACCCAGCAGCTGCATCTTTTCTCAGATGCATCAAATTTAGGAAGACAAGTAGCATTTTCAGATGAACATTTGGAACTTTACATCTGTGTCTCTTGTGTGAATTATAACCAGTTAATTAATGAGAAGAGAGGTTCCAAGGAGGGAAAGTTATGAATTATGGATTGAGATTCTATCTCTTCCCCCTGATTCCCACGTGCTCCACGAGATCCAAGGCTATCTGTTCTATTTCCATGCTTGGCCCTTTTTGTAGCTTGTGTCCTTTTAATTACACTGTTTGCAAAAGCCTTTCTCTCCACAGGTCTGAGAGTAGGTGTGTTTGTGTAGCTGTCAACCATGGGAATGCTTCATGTAGCCTACAGAGCCATCTGTAGTCTTCCCCAGCATATCTTAGAATCACTGTTAGCCATGAAGGAGCCTTGCTCTGCCAGGCTAGCAACCACTCCTCAGGTGTGCTCCCTCATTAAAAGGAAGGAGTGTGGTTTGCTTTAATCTACTGGTTGGTTTGCATGCTTATGTATTTGTCTGTGCAAGATTTGCTTTGCGCTCGCTGTTCTTTTGCCACATTTCAAGTTCCAGGTGGAGCCAGTGACTGAAAGCTGTTGTCACATTGTCCACAGCAGCTAGAGTTGATTAGTTTGGGTTTAGACTGGAAGACACGGTACATTTCCTTTCTTTTATTTAGCATGTTATTTGTTCTATTGATAGATTGATCTGCCTGTGGTTTTGACCTATAGGCTATTTCTAATAAGTTGTTATTGACTCCCCTAATATCCCAATCCTTGAGGCAATTCAACAGACTGTGTAATATGACAGAGGCAAAAGGTAAAATATATTTTTAGGCTGCTAGAGATCCAGGAAAGAGGCTGAGTTTTAAGCAACAAAAACTTTGCCGATGGGGTGGTGGTTTGGAATGGCTGAAGGCCAGAGGGAGGCCAAAACTGGCTAGTGCCTTTCTCTTATCTTCCTCCAGCTTCAGAGGCAATGAGGCTGTGAATACCTGCCACAGAACCACAATGGTGGGTGGGGGGTCTCACCTTCAGCCCCTCTTTATGGACTTTTGCAAATGCCAAGAACTGTGGCTGCTGAAGAAATGGAATTCTGCTGAGCTTTTGATCTGGTCCACAGGGCTCGTTTTAAACCTTTTTCTTCTCCCCAGAGTATGCTAGCTTAAAAATTCTGCTTACTTCTGATAAACGTGGTGGCGAATGGCTGTTTCTAAAAAAACACACAATCTTGATTTTTATCCTGTTCTAAAAGCACAACTAGTTTTTCTGCCATACCTTGTTCTGAGCAGTGCTTTTAAATGATAGGGAGAGGAGATTTTGAATTCAGAATAAGAAAGTGTTCTGCTCACAGCCCAAAGAGGAAATCAGCTTCACCAATAAATATGGGTATGCCTTTCTGCCACAAAACCATGGGAGTGGATCTAGTCAAGAGCACTATATGGTATGAGCATGTTCTCTCTCCTTTCTGTTCTTCTCCCTCCCTCCCTCCCCAGTGCGTGTGCAAATGTGTGACACAGAGACCAAATTTATGACCTGATAAATAGGCTGCCCGTTGACAGTACATAGTTCTGGTTTGAGGGTTTTTTAACTGGAAAATTCAATTCAGACATACAGAGAATAGTCTTTTAGATAAGCCGTTGCATGGCATCTCAGACATAAAAAAGATTTTTTATTACTGTCCTGCAGTTCTGGAATGACCTTCCTGACTTTTCCATTGATTCAATAGGTATTAGTTAGACCCATGGAGATTTGTCTCCTCTGGTCACCTAAGCTAGGTATTAACTGCATTATCAATTGGAGATCCTCTGAATAGGAACCATACCATGTTTATGTTCCATATATCACTGGACTTTTGGTTAGAATTGTGTTTATGAACAGGTAATATATTCCAAGTATAGAATTGGGTGGCTTTGGGACATTTCTATTACATTGACGTTATTCAGTTATTAGAAACATTACACAGATTCTATTATTAGAAATGTACATTTCAATTATTAGAAATGTAGAAAGCTGGACAGTGATAATAGTAAGATGATTTACCCCAGGCAATAGAATTTATACATTCTCCTTTGGATACTTAAGTATGTGTTGTTTTTAATTGTACGTGATCTGAATGCATGTAGCTTGCAGCTTTTCCCAATCTGATAGCATGCAGATGTGTTGAATTACATTTGGAGATTCACCATGTTCAGGAAAGACTATACTATTTATTTAAATAGTACTAACTACTAATAATACTAACTCTGCTCTAGAGGTGAGGGTGCGCTGATTGTGCATAATAACACCTCTTCTATTCCTCCTTTGGCACTCGGAGAAGAAAGATCAGCTTGCATCTGTTATCTGCAACATCTGAATATCACTAATTTACATTTGTCCTCCAAGTCTCCTTAAGTAACATCAGAGGTGCATAAATTAAACCACCAGGCCTTGTGTGAGTCATAAAAGCTTTGGATGCAGATCCTCCCCCACATAGTGACTTCCGTTTTAAATATTCATTCTTCAGTAATCAGTGCATGGAAGGGAACATGGGTAAGCATGGAGATTAAAAATGTTTATTTTCATTCTACATAGATAGGTATGTGGGGGTCTTACCTCCCCATAGACAAAGGATAATTAAATGTGGCAAATCTACCAGAAGAACCTAAACCTCACGCTGAAAGACTTTAGAATTTTGGTTACTTTAAAGCAGTGCTTCTCAACCTTGGCAACTTTAAGTGTAGATTTCAACTCCCAGAATTCCACAGTCATCATGCTTGGCTGGGGAATTTTGGGAGTCGAAGTCTATACATCTTAAGAGTTGCCAAGGCTAAGGAGCGCTGCTTTAAAGAGTGTCCTATTTGGATGCTTAAGTGTGAAACTATCCCATTTGGCACAGGATGGACACTTTCTGCTGAGTGAGAAAAAAATGGCTAAAGCTCTGCAAGTTGGAACTCTGAAGAGAATACTCAGATCTGTATAAGCTGAATAAACTTTGCAATCTCTTCCTCAAAATCCCCCACCCCACCCCCCCTCAACCACAGCTACACTCTTGATATGAACCATGTGTTTCAAAGATTGAAAACAATACAGATCACGTCTGTATCAACAAGAAGAATGTTGCTTTATACTACTTCAATTACTGCAAAAGAGAAGCAGTTCCAAAACTGGCAGAGCACTTTTTAAAGGCAGAAATAAACTAGGTGTCACCTGGCAGGTGGCCAAAGCAATGACTGGTTAACATCATTGGTGTGTGTTTGCGTTATCCTAATCTGACCTGTTTTACAGCATTTGGGGAGCTTAGCAGTACCTTGTGCTTGGAGCAGCCTGTGCTATTCTGGCCTCCGTGTTATCTCAATTGGTTGCCATGTACTGACAAAGGCTCTGGTCCAAAATGTAGCATGTGGAGAACCAGAGCTTTGAAGAATGAATGCTGTCTGGTTTGTGCAGCAGAAGCACAGCAGGAAATGAGGACCAGGGAAGTCATTGATCCAACTGGCCTGATGGGAATGTCATTCACATCGATCCCTAAAGAGTTCTACATGGGCAGGAACAGCTGTGGGATGGCTTTAGTTTGAATAACTCAAACCCTCCATCATGGAGAGGACTTTTGGGGAGGTGGGAAAGGGGGAAATAGTTCTAAGGAAATTTAGCTAGTTGTTTCTTCTTCTTCTTCTTCTTCTTCTTCTTCTTCTTCTTCTTCTTCTTCTTCTTCTTCTTCTTCTTCTTCTTCTTCTTCTTCTTCTTCTTCTTCTTCTTCTTCTTCTTCTTCTTCTTCTTCTTCTTCTTCTTCTTCTTCTTCTTCTTCTTCTTCCCCTCCTCCTCCTCCTCCTTCTTCCCCTTCTTTTTCCCCTTCTTCTTCTTTTCCTTCTCTTGTTTCTGCTTCTTTTGCTTCTTCTGTTTCTTTCATGTAAAAATAGAACTGGATTAAGCTTTCTCCATCCACATTTTCCATATCGTGGTATAAGAAATTTCATCACCTTGAAGCAGAGAACTGTTGAAGGTGCACATGGGGAAAGGAGGAAAGAAGTCTTACATTAGCACATCTGAATATTTCAAGTTTGGGGGACTTAGGGTTAAGGTTTGTGAACACCCTGATAGAGGTTAAGAGAGTTGTTTGCTTTATATAGTCTTTTTAATTTTGCTGCCTTTGCTTGTTGTATGTTAAATATATATCCTCCCATGGCTTTGGTTAAGCTGTTTGCTTGCTGTGGCAGACTAACAACATGCAATGCGGATAGATGGAAGCTATGACTGTAGATTATGGAGCCATTGTAATTATCATCTGGCAACAGGAGAAATGCCAGCATTTGCAGAGTTAAACCAGCAATCTGCTGTAAGTGAGAATGTGTTCAGAATGGCAGTGGTCATGGAACATTTAAAACCTGCCCTTAGTCTTGACCTAAATCCATTTGTATAAATATTCAACTTGTAAACTGAAGGCAATAATGCTGTAAAATTCAGAGTCAAGGCAATAAATTGTGAAAGAGAGGGTTGTGCAAAAATCTGGTTTTTTTGACTATTCCTTCCCTGTAAAATCTACTTGGGTCAGAAGAAAGCTCACTTATCCAGAAATGTAGTAATCCATTAGGTACTTCTTGACAGCTTTTTAACACTTCCAATCAAAAGGCCTGTAGGGGCATCAGCTTTTCAAGGGAAAAAAAAAGATTGCAGAAAGATCAGGAAAAACCAAGATAGCTACTGGTGTTGCAAGATAAAGATATTCACACAGACATACATGCATACAATTCTGCTTGTAATTCTATGAACTTAGCAATAGCAATAGTACTTAGACTTATATACTGCTTTATAGGGCTTTACAACCCTCTTAGCAGTTTATAGAATCAGCATATTGCTCCCAACAATTTGAGTTCTCATTTTACCCACCTCAGAAGGATGGAAGGCTGAGTCAACCTAGAGACTGGTGGGATTCAATCTGCCAAATTACAGGCAGCCAGCAATCAGCACAAGTAGCCTGCAGTACTGCACTCTAACCATTGCGCTACCGAGGCTCTTAACTTCACAGAAGCTCCCTTATTTCCACAGAATCATGCCAAGAATTAAAATATTAGGCCTTTGGTTAGGCACTAACCATTGTGAAATTAGTTTCAAAAATGAGGGTGTGCATTAATTAGTTTATTTTGCATCGATCCAGCTAAAGACAAAAATACAATACAGACTGACTGAACAGCAAGTTAGGTCTCTTTGTCCACCTCAGAGGTGGTATTCAACAGGTTCTGACCAGTTCTGGAGAACTGGTAGCGGAAATTTTGAGTAGTTAGGAGAACCGGGAAATACCAGCTCTTGACTGGAGATTTCACAATATCCTTCCCCTGCCACACCCACCAAACCATACCCACAGAACCGGTAGTAAAAAAAATTGAATCCCATCATTGGTCCACCCATAAATATTCTGATCTAGACATTTTTTGGTTTAGCTGATCAGCAAAGAGACAGTGAAAGGAGTTCTACTAGCAAGTTTTTAAATTAGAAAGCTGGATTAGTAGTAATGAAGAGGCCTACACCAGTGCATCTTTTTTTCCCTCTTTATTTCTTTGCCTAGAAAATACAATAGTGTACAAAACAATCTCTGCTGTGACCTCATTGCACCAATTCATTTCCTGTCTTCTGCCATATTTCATTGGTTGCAAGAGACAAGCCTGATGAAATGAGCAGAACAATGCTGACACATCATTCACTTGAAACCGTGACATAACATGTTGATGATGTCATGTCGTGCCATAATATCAAGATGTGGAGAGGACAAAGAGACCTTATTCTGCCCCAGACTAATATGAAAAACAACTGATGTCTTGCAAAGAACATGTATGAACTATCCAAAGCATTTTATGGCATTGCATCATGATTACTTTACGGAGAATTGTTACCTACATACAGATGGAGTTGAATTCAAGTAATGTGAGTGCAGAACCAAGACATGGAATCTGGTCACTATTTAGGAAACAATGCCCATCATGTCCTGAATGGCAAATGAGGGCTGGAAGACTTGAAGATTCCAGTTTGCCACTTGCTAATCATTATTTGCACTTTGTGCAGCCATATTTGGAGAAAACTTCCCTCAGCTGAAATCTATGGCAAAACTCCAGTTAAGTCACCCATTAAGTCTAGACAACAAGATTGAGATCTCTTCTACAAATAAAGTATGAGCAGCCACTAATGAAAGCATTTACTTCTAACAAAGGCAGCACAAAGCGCAACAGTGAGTGGCATTGGGATTCTGCAAGCAGCAACAGCAGACACTCCACAGAGATTTGTGGGGGAGAGAGGCTGCCATAGTTATTAGAGTGGTTAGTGGAATGGAACAGGAAACATGAGGAGGTTATGACATCACCATCTCAACTTGACATGCATCATCTATCAGGGATGGCTTAAGGATAATGAAATAAATCATAGCCTGATGCAATGAGATGGACAAGATGACCCTACTGCTGCTTCCTTTCAGCAGTCTACAACTAGAAAAGAGTAGCTGCATCTATCAGACGTGTAGAAATCTAGTGAGCTACAGTTCATCAGTTCTGAGGGCACTGTTCTCACGGGTACACAGTTACTTAGTGCCTTGAGACAATAAGATTGCTATCAATCCTTTTTGACCTACTTTTCCAATTTTTACATTTTTAAAGTGTCTTTCAGATTTTCCTCCTCCCGCACATATTTTCTGGAATGATTCTCTGCAGAGACATCTATGGCAAATACAGTATATACAATGGATTCAGACAGTAACTATCAGCAATAAGGAAAGTGCTTTCAGAATCTGTGCTTCTTATGATAAACACGAGTTTTCTCTCCTGCTACCAAATCCAACTAAACAGGTTTGGCAGGTTTTTTGAAACAGCACAAAAACTCACAAAACCTCCTTCACCCAGAAGGAAAGCGAGACACATTTTTTTAAAAAAAGGTGCTTATTTCCCAACTAGCTCCCACTTCCAAGGTTTGGGGTGGAAACTAGTCTGGATTCCAAGCAAAAGTGCTCTTACTTCTGTAATTTTATGTTGTTGGGGCTTATTTGAACTCAGCTGCAATTTTTCTTCTAAAAGCAAAATAAAACTATACAATCAAACAAATATTACTGAATGGGAAAAATATCAAAATTAATTCTGTAAAAAAAGAAAACAATATACACTCTCTGCTTGCATCTGAAAAAAAAATTCCAAATCTAATGAAACTTGTCATTCACTATTGTTTTCTGCTGGTTCATTTATTAAAAAGAGACTTTATGATTTAATAAAACAGGTGAAGATACACAGCAGGGTGTAGTGGGAAATGAAAAATCTGCTGTGGTTATGTCAGACCTCCTTAAAGGGTTTGTTGGATGGCAATTTAATTTATTGTCTCTGATAGCACAATTTTAATACCTCTGCTTCATGTGGCGAATTTGTACTTTGCAGTGCCAAGTTCTCTATCTCAAGACAGAACATTATATTAACCCATATTTTTGGCAGAGGATGATCTAAGACAATTAAGGGGGAAGCAGCATCTTAAACCCATGTAATAGTGGGGGCTTCCTCTCAAACAGCCATGAAGTTCATAATTTGGGGACAGGATACAGAAAACTCTTTGTTGAAGAATATTTCAAGCTGTTTTTCCTCAACAAGATACCCCACAGATACGTTGAGTGACAACCTGCTTTTTACTCTTAGAATAAATACATAGCCAATGGGGATTATGGGAGTTATCACGTGCACCTTTAAGGGTACCAGGTCCAGGAAAGTCATTAATCCAAGCAGGCTGCTTAAGCATATTTGATAAGCTACTTAAAAAGAGTGTAAAGCTGTAGAAAATTGGAAGCAAGAACTCGGATCTTTCAAGACAACCAAAATAATTGTTTTTCAGCTATCCCTTGAAACTAAATACAGTCTCCCTTGAATTGGGCTCAACACCTAGCGATGACATGGACTTGACAAAAGTTCAGAAGTGAATTGCTATTGCCTTTTAATGGGATTTTTTTCAATTTCCCAGTTTAGCATGCTGTCCTGAAATTTCCTGGTGTCTTTCAAGTACTTATCAAGTCCAAATCTTATTTATTTTATTTGTTTCTCAAATATATACACGATAACAAGTATAGATATGAACATAAATATGAACAAAGGAAGTAAATACAGATAAATGAGGACAGTAAGATGGAGACGGTAGGCATGCTGATGCGCTTATGCACGCCCCCTTTACGGACCTCTTAGGAAGGAGGTGAGGTCCACAGTAGACAGTTTGAGATTGAAGCTGTGACGGTTTGAGGCTATAACAACGGAGTCGGGTAGAACATTCCAGGCGTTGACCATTCTGTTGCTGAAGTCATATTTTCTGCAATCAAGTTTGAAGCGGTTTACCTTGAGTTTGTATCGGTTGTTTGCCTGTGTATTGTGGTTGAAGCTGAAGAAGTTGTTGACAGGCAAGATGTTGTAGCAAACAATTTGTTTACTATGCTTAGATTGGACCGCAGGCAGCACAGTTCCAGATTGTCCAAGCTCAAAATTTCAAGCCTGGAAGCATAGGGAATTCTATTGTGAGTAGAGGAGTGGAGTACTCTTCTTGAGAAATACCTCTGAACCTGCTCAATCATGTTAATGTCCGATATACAGTGTGGGTTCCAGGCGGACAAGCTGTATTCAAGAATTGGTCTGGCAAAGGTTTGGCATGCTCTAGTTAGCAATTCAATGTTACTGGAGAAGAAGCTTTGCAAAATAAGGTTAACAACTCTTAATGCCTTTTGGGCAATGCTGTTACAGTGAGTTCTGGGGCTTAGATCGTTTGAGATGAGTACTCCTAGGTTCTTGACAGAGTGAGGGTCATCTACGAGATCATTTCTGCCCAACGTGTGTTTGGTGTTCTGATTTTTATTGCTTTATATATTCTGGAGTTCTACATGTCACATTGCTACGGTACCTTCAGGGCTATCTCCTCTACTAAAATCAATTTGCTCAACCTGATCTGTAGATGCGCATCCTGACTCTGAGGCAAATTAAGAGATCTGAACCTGGAAATGGCCTTCTCCCTTACAGCTCCCCCATTCTGGAACAACTCAACCTCTGAATGTAAACATACCTCCATCTCTTTATCTTAGGCCAGGGCTGCCAAACTCCTGGCCCGCAGGCCGGATGTGTCACATGCTAGCCATGCCCATGCCCGGTTTAGTGAAGGGGGAAGAAGTCCCGATACATCACGTGATGCCTCCGTGACGCTGTGAGTTTGAAACCTCTGCCTCTTAGGCAATAGGTGCAGGCCTTCCTTTTTGCAGGCCTTGGGGGAGTGAGAATTATTTTAATGTCTCTTTAGTTGCCAGAGTTTTATGAAAGACCACAGCATTTTTAAAATATTTTTTTAGTATTTTGGATTTATTTGTTTTTTAGTGCACTGTTGCAGAATTATTCAGGTAGGCAGTACACAAATAATTACAATGAATACATGCATTTCTAGAAACAGGCTGTTCTATCCAGCAGCATCTAAGGGAGGAATGGAATGAGGGGGAAAGGCAGAATGATGAAACCAGTGCAAGGTTACCGTGGTACTATCCCCTCTCATTGTATAAAAAAGCCAACACAATCCTAGGCTGCATTAACAGGGTTAGAATCAAGATCACATGAAGTGTTAATATCACTTTATAATGCCTTGGTAAGGCCACATTTGGAATATTGCATTCAGTTTTGGTCACCACAATATAAAAAAAGATGTTGAAACTCCAGAAAGAGTGCAGAGAAAAGCAACATAGATGATTAGGGGACTGGAGGCTAAAACATAGGAAGAACAGTTGCTGGAATTGGGTATTTCTAGTCTAGTCAAAAGAAGGGCTAGGATAGCAGTGTTCCAATATCTGAGGGGCTGCTATAAAGAAGAGAGAGTCAACCTATTCTTCAAAGCACCAGAAGGCAGGACAAGAAGTAATGGGTGGAAATTAATCAAGGAGAGAACCAACCTAGAACTAAGGGCAACCAAGGACAGTTATAACTATTAATCAGTGGAACAATTTGCCTCCAGAGGTTATGGATGCTCCAGTACTGGAGAGTTTAAAAATAGGTTGGACAACTATTTATCTGAATGGTTATAGTTTCCTATTTTAACAGACCTCCAAGGTCCCTTCCAACTCTGTTATTCTGTAATTCTGTATGTGCATTTGGGATATCACACACAAGTTCTTTAAGGGTGGACCTTGTGATGCAACACACAGGGCTGCTTATGCAATTTTGATGAAAGCAGAAAAGCTTCCTTAGACACCCAGGCATTCTTTTCAGCACCATGGCAGCTGCTCAACTCAGTGCCTGTTACATTAATTCTATGGTCTTTCTTCAGTTTTACAGATTTTTTTTTTGCCATGATGGTTCCATTCTTTATCATTAAATAATACAATATAATCTACATCTAATCCATATGGAACATCTGAGATATTTACAGACCCACACAATATAACGGAGATATTTTATTAAGAAATTGTTAGTGGTAAAATTGTTTTGCCCACATCCTTCAGGATCTTTTTGATTGAGCAAAGTTGTCACTCACTAGAAATTCAGTAGACTAAGGAGTGAAGTCTTGGCAAAAAGTTGCTGAAATATCTTGAGTTTGTTTGATGCTAATCTGGAAATGCTGAGATTTTCCTAATTCTGAACAAATTTCGGTCCCCCTCAACAACATATGTGGTAAAATGTTACCGCCATGTGTAGAAAAGAAGTTTTAGCAGGCTTATTTTTTCCATAGCTAAGCCCATTGTTATCCTCCAAATTGTAATCTTATCATGTATACAAGCTGTTCCATATAAATAGCCCCATGTATATTTTCAGTAGTTTCAGCTGAAACCCGTTAAGAGCAGATGTGCCTATGGTTTCCTGGCAAGGCCTCTTCTAAAACGTATTTTTCCGTTAACAGCATTCCCCCATGCCATTCCAACCCTTTTCCTTTCTGTTCTGGGAAGGAGTGGGAGAGTAGAAAGGAGGGAAAGAGTTTCATTCATCGTTAGAATGATTCTTAAATGTTTTTGAAGCTGGTTTGATTTATGGCACTTGAGTTCTGACCTTTAAGAATTTTGAGTGCTGGGCAAAAGATACCCAGAAATTTGCTAGGGAGGTCTTTTCTCTACTTTTCCCTTTCATGTTGCAGTCTCAGTATTCAAGGCAGAAAGATATTTCATGCAAAGGAGATCATTGATTAGATTTGGAGCTTGAAGATTTGTTTCATTTTTTTGAAGCAGCATTGTTCTCCTTTTCTCCCCTCATTTACACCCTTCTGTTGGATCCAGCAAAGAAAAATGGCTACATTTCACATACTTTGATTAGCTGTAGTTTGTGTTTAATCTTATTTCACAAGCCAGAGCCATGCCTTGTTTGAACAATTCCTACTTTTCCTTCCTTTTAAAACTCCTTTTTTTGTTCTGCATTTTTGCAGATTGGCTAATGGATTATGACACAAACCAATAAGACAGGTACAATAATTACACCACAAATACCCAAGTTTGCGTTCCAAATCAAATCATGATTTCAAACTGGCTTGCTATCAAAACCAAACTAAAGTTTGTTTAATTACATTATCACAATATGCTGTGCTGAAAAAGACAAATTAATCGATTTTAGCACAGTGCTGTACATGAATTTAGTCAATGTAGATATAAAGCTGGCAGTTTTTCTTCACTATAAATTAAGGAATTTAAGTTAACTCTATAACATGGTTTATCAACCTAATCAACAAAACAGAACAAGAGTTTAAAATCCCTCTTTTCTCTAAAAAGAATTCTCTATCTGTGAAAGCTAACAATTCTGGCTTGATTTCCTATTCTTACAACCTATAACAGTTTGAGAGAGGGGGCATTTCATGTTAGAAGTGTGACTCCAGTGTGAAGCGATATATAAGTCTAAGTGCTATTGCTATCTCTGGCTCTTCTTTCTTTGCTACCTAGAAAGGCCTGGGCCCATGCACGCATATGCAGCCTTTTGCTTGCTACTATCCTCATGATAGGATTTACCTTACTGGGTGCTAGGCTTGGCTTTTTTCTATATGTACAATATATATAAATCTATGTATATGTAAACAAAAGCTAGGAGTGGCGCAAAGAGCCATGGGAAGGTACATGCTCGGCATTATAAATCAAGAAAGAAAAACCTGCACATGGATTAGGGAACGAACGAAAGTATATGATATCATCAAGAGAGTAAACGAATTGAAATGGATATAGCAAGAAGAACTGATGGCAGGTGGACCAAGGCAGTCAAAGAATAGATCCCACTTGATAAAAAGCTTCCACGAAAGAGACCTAAAACAAGATGGATCAGTGACATCAGCAAGCATTGCAGGCCCAACTGGCAAAAGAAAGCTCCAGACCATATTGGCTGGAAACATGCCGAAGAAGCTTTCATCCTGCCATGGATAGACAATGGCTAAAATGATATAAATCTACTTCATTAATTCTTAGGTGATTCCTATTTCCATGAACACTCTTTCTTCTCACTCTCTCTCAAATGAACAGCAAAGTAGCCGAGAATTTTACAAGTAGAATTCCATCTTTTATGAGGGCACCAGGCTGGGGAACATGGTGATAAAGTTACCTGTGCAAAACAGATGTGATGTAGTTTGTTCTTGAGAGGCATACTTGATTGAACAATTAAGTTATTGAATTTAGTAAGCAAACTGGCTTTTAGTAAATTCTTAAAATATGAGTTTTTCTGCTAAATTACAGAGGTACAGATCAATAACATTTAGATTTATGAGTACTTTTTGTATCAGAACGTTTCTTTTCTTATTTCCAGATTTCCCAGATGACACACAGATCCATTTCCTTCTCTTGCATCATGCAGCCTCTAAAGTATATGCTTTCACCTAGAACAAGCAACTCCCTTTTTTCACTGCTTGAGAACAGATGATATTTCAAAAGAGGTACTTCCCTATGTCTAAAAATATAATAAAATGTACAAAGATATATGAGTGCAGTAATGTGGGAAACATAACAGAGGTGCTTTTCCTTGTTCAAAAAACACAGATGGTGTGTCAATCAGCAATGAACCTGGGTCTAATTGCTTCCAAAGAAATGGCTGATCCTATTACTAATGGTACAGTTTCAGTTGTGTTCTAATATAATAGAATGAGATCACACATTTTATGTGCTCTATGTGTCTTTGAATAGTTGGTACCATGAGATTTTGCTTCAACTCTGTGTTCATATTTTGGAAAATTATAAAATTACACTTCAACACACACACACACATACACACAAACACACACACACAAAGATACTTGGCATGGATTAGTTCTTATTAGCACACCGTAACCTTAAAGCTACATTACTCTTTGGTACTTGTTTTTTTCTAATTATTGAAAAATATCAAGAATTGAATAATAGTAGCAATGTGGAAAAGTAAAATGCTGGTGACAGCAAGAAATGGAGCAGGGTAATGAAGTGTTCTATTTCCTCTTCACACATTCGTTAAAGCAAATATGTTCTGGTTTAATAGAATATCACCCATTTGGTAAATTGAGACAACTGGAGGAGGGGTAAAACTGCTGCATTTTTGTTGGTTTACTGCTTTGCTTAAGTTATACTATAATGTACCTTATTTAAAATAAAGTTATACACATTTAGGAATTAGATTTTGTTATGTTTGTGTTTCAAGACTGCTTCTTGTCAATTATAAAAGGTATGTTGCTTATATTTAAAGCCATTGGTTCGGCTTGGCAATATGCCCATTGTCCTTTGCCCTTGACTCTCAAGCTAAAGTATGAGGGTTTTTTCATCTAAACTGACAACTACAACTCTCTATTGGGGAAGCCAGAGTAGCAGTTTATGCTTTTGCCTCCTTTAGAGCCCCAAAGTCTCTGATAAGAGGTATCTGTTCTTTGCTCCAGACTTCAGTTTTGATAAGACAGAAGGCCTGTCAGAAGGACGGGGGCAGGGATGATGCTAATTGCCACTGCTGGGTGCTATCCTCCTCTCCTTGCATTGGCAGAAAACTCTCTTGACATAAAATTTACAGTTCAGCAGCCAATCCCTATCCTGCCTGTACTGCTAATCCCAGTTACTGACTCACTTGACTCAGGACAAGGTCATGAGTAACAAACCTTAACAGATTTTGTACATCTTGAAACTGCTGTTAGATGATATCAGGATAAAGAGAAAAACATTAACACTGATACAACTAAGAACTCAAGACTATCTCACAGCTTGAGAATGAGTTAAAAGCAACATCATAGGAATAAGGCAACTTTGCAAGAGGTCATCCACAACACAGTGTATTGTGTATGTATTGTGCCGTGATCTAAAACCTGACTGAAAATGGCCCACCTAACCTGTTTCCTCCAGGCCTTCTGGAGCTGCAACCCACCTTTTCAAAAACCTTCCCTGAAAAGAAGACTGGATGGAAATTGTCGTGTCCAACAATGACTTCCTGAAGAAGGATAATATATAACCACCTCCTTCAAGGCAGCAGAACCACTCTCTCCCCCACGGGGACTAACACCACTGTATGGATCTAATCACCTCCCAATTGTCCTTCCCAAAGCTATGAAGGGAATACATTCCAATAAATAAATGGCTAAAAACAATGCTAACTATAATCCAGTATAAAATGCTGTTATACTGAAGTTGTGTGTGTGTGGTCCCTTTGGGTTCATACAGTACATCTGTGGACATGGAGGTGGTTTTGCAGTCCCAGCCTGGAAGCACAGACAGAGTTCTAATAGGACTGCTAGAAGTGTACTTCTGCAGTAACTGCGGGTGTTACTCTGTGATGCCAATCATGGTTTTCTGTCAAGTTTCTATAACATGCAGCTAGTTCAGAGCCTGGCTAGCCTTGCTGTTACTAGAGTCAGTGTTTTTGTCCAAAGAGAAAGATACATTTGAAAACACAGTGTAATTCATTTTTTTTTCCGTTGAAAAATGTCTACCTGTAGAAAGTGTTGACTTCTATACTACTATCAATTCATACCATCAGTGATGGGTGTTCGATTTTTTTTTTTGTTTCAAAGGCCCTTTTCCTGAATATTTCCAAAAGGAAAGAAAAAAAAAGGATAATTCAGCCAGGGGCAGGAGCCAAAACATCACTGTAGAACCATCGGCAGCCAATATAGGCCCCTGTAGCGTATGACAGGAATGAACAATTTACAAATTTGTTTGGCTCTGTTGTGCTGGTTTTTAATTGGTTCCCTGAGAGGTCGCAACTACAGCCAGATGAAAAGTAGCCCATTTAGAATTAAAGCCCAGAAGTTTGCTCCCAGTCCCAAAAATAACACTTTCATACAAAAATATATTAGTTTTCTCTGTACCTCATTAGCATTCTCATTTTGTTCATAGTATTCTGATACAATTTACAGTCCCGGCTGATCAACCAAGGATTTCCAATTTATCTTTTTCTCATTCTTGATACAAAAGGCATATGTAAGATATACTTGGTCATATGTGCTAGGGGAACAAAGTTTTGGCATGTACCTGTAGTTTGCGTGTTTTTACAGTTCAACTAGAACTCTTCCATAAAGTGGTATTTGCCTGTAGGTCAGTGTTTCTCAACCTTAGCCATTTTAAGATATGTAAACTTCAACTCCCAGCTTGCTGGCTAGGGAATTCTGGGAGCTGAAGTCCACACACCTTAAAGCGGCTAAGGCTGATAAACACTGCTGCAGGTTTTAGTGAGACAAGAAGCCTAGGATCATATTCTAAGAGGTTAATCACTCTGATCTTCTTTATGATAACATCTTTTCCCTCACCAAATCTTCAGCCTACACTTTTCTCAGATCTTGAAGTGTGAAGGGCTTTCAACGTTCAAATTCAAAGAACAAAAGAGAGATGGGGAAATAATTAAGAGAGGAAAAACCTCAGGGTGGGGTATTTAAACTCTTATATGTTTTGTTGTTGTTGATTCTAGCATATATGATTTTTTTTTTAAAAAAAGTGGTTTCAACTTTACAAATACTGGTTCAAATTGATTTAATGTATCTGTTTAAGATATATGTATACTTTACATAAATTGTATTATTTGTATACAAATATACATTGTATATATTAATAATTGAAATAATTGAAATTAATGTATAATTAATCCATTTTAAAAATTTACTATTGTACCCAACAATAATTGAAAATATTTATAACTGAATAGAAATGGAAAATAAGTATTCTTTCATTTAACAGTTGCATTTTAATTATAAAAATTTTGGGGTAGAGTTACACTGGAAGAAATATTACTTGAAAAAGATATGAACCTAGGATATAGGAACAAGAAGAGGCAGCACAGGACAATGTTTTCTCAGGTCAAAACTAGTCTGGGTTTGGGAAGCTAGCACATTGTAGATATCTTACTTTATAGTCCTTCAAATAAATGTTGATCTCTTTTGAACTATTGCTTAAACTCTAACTATGCTACTTTAATCATGTATTGCTAGAAAGTAGTTAATTCCAGCAACAACACAGTCACTGTAGTTTACAAACCGTAGCTTATGGTTCAGCATACTGTACATACAATCAGGTGTATTTTATCTGAGATTTAGCAAAATCTGTGTAGTACTCACTGAGAGCTGATTCCCAATCAAAATGTACTGTATCAGACCAACAGATCACAGATATGTCAACACTAGTCAGTGCTCAGAGAGTTCAGTTATTATCCAGTGACTGAAATCAAAACAAAAACATCTGCTTTTGTTGCGGTGGTTTTTGTTTGCCAAGGAGAATTCCCAGTCTGTTTAAAAGAATTCTCTGAACTGATATGATAGTACATGAAGATTTATGACATCAAGGATATGGGGTTGTGATGGAACCTTTATATGGAAGCTCCTCCAGATATAATTAATAAAACAATGGAAAAGAATAATTGTAATTCAGGGTTAAACTGCAGGGTCTTTAGTGCTCTCTGAATTTGGTTGTTTTCTTGCAGAAATTTCATTACCAACCTAGGTAACATCATCAGTACTAGTAGGGAATGGGGTTGCTCTCAATTTATATACTAGTTGCTTGCCCTGTCAGGTGGGAAGGTCTTTCATGGTTCCTTGATTGGACTGTTGTTGTTAGCTTGCTTGTCAGAGTTGGTAGTTCCTTGACTAGGGTATTATTTGCTTTTTGATTGTTAGACTAATGTTAATCTTTGTGTTAATCTCTGTTCATCTGGGTGTTGATTGCTGGTGGGGAGATATTTTGGTCTCTTTGTTTCTTTTTGGCTTTTTGATTGTCTCTTTTAAATGGTATGTAGATGTTGTTTACCTCTATGTGCCTATTGGTGGCCTATTTATGAAAGAGCCAAATGTTTAGGAATTCTATAGCATTTTTGGATTAGCTTGGGATCCTCACAGTTTCCCAGTTGAACCTATAGTTAGATCTGTCCGTATGTTGTGAAATTAAGGAGTTCTCATGATGTCTTCTGACTGCTAGTTGGTGTTCATGGTCTCCTTATTTCTTTCAGACTTGCTTAAATCTATGTGTCTGTGTCAAGTTGCTGCATTACTCAATTTATCAGATAAATCAGCATTCAAATATAGTGATTAAAGTGATGTAAGATAGAGAAGCAAATTCCTATAAAAGCTTTAAAATGATCCATGTCAACTTAAATGAGGAATTCTTTTAAACCAGTACGATATATGTGTTTTATCTAAAGTCAAAGGAAGCAAACTTTTTTGTAAAACAGTTGTTTTTCCTTCTAATTTATTTGTTACATTTAGTTGATTTTTCAGCTGGCCAAAATGATTGAAAATGGAAAATAATTGTCATTATTTGTCATATGTGTTTGATGGCCAAAGAGGAACCTGCAGATTGAGAAAAGGGAACTAGTTCTTATCTTGTGGAACTTACAATTCAGGCACGATATTCGCAGCTTTGGATTTATTCAGGGAATTAATGAAGTGAGATTATATTATTCATTTACAAAATAACACTTTCAAAAGGTAGAAGAAGCATTTTTTTGCCTTTTGGTTCTAAAGCCAAGGCTTTTTTGATTTTGAAAACTGAGTAGCTATAGGCTTGACTGGTTCCCTTTAAAAAAATACAGTGTTCCAGGAGACAGGTGGAAAGAAAATTAACAGAGTACTGTCTCTAAAGCTCGTTAAGAAAAAAATTGATCACCTGTTTTGAGAAAGAGAAAGGAATGAGAAAAATTTGTATGGTACAGAATTCATAATATAAATTCTACTGTGTATGTGTGTGCAAGTACATATGCACACACACACACCAACCTGCTTCCTTACAATAAATATTGTCATATTTGATTTTGAAAAATTCAAGACTTGTCTTTATGTGAAGGATTTTCAGTGACTAATAATTTGAGTTTTTAGTCCTAACCTCAATCATTCATAAGGCCATACAGGACATGTTTCCTCCTGCCATGATCAATGCTATATTCTTATTATTTAAAGTAACATTATATAAGAACCCCAGTATATAGGTTATCTTACAAACAGTCAAGGCTTTACTACTTGATTCCCTGGGTCTCAGAACTTAAAAAGCAAAATACACATTCCTCCTTCTTGTTGGCATTGTATTTCACAATTTTTATTTTGAAAGATCTTAAGCAGGGGTGTCCAACCTTGGCAACTTTAAGACTTGTGGACTTCAACTCCCAGAATTCCTCAGCCAGCAAAGCTTGAGTTGAAGTCCACAAGTCTTAAAGTTGCCAAGGTTGGACACCCCTGATCTAAAGTTACATGACTGACAGAAAACAAACTGGTAAATATGAATACAGAGAGGCAAGATTTACTTTAATTTGGTCCAGAAGGAGACATACCAACCTGAGTAGTGGTTCCAGAAAACAAAAATAACTCTTTGTGAACTGTCATAGAAAATGTTTGGCATCCACTGCAAGCCATAGTATAACTGCCCAATACTCTAGCAACACAACACCAGGAAGCTGTTTCTCTATATGAGTAATGAACTGCTAAGTGAAGAGCAGGGAATAATTACTTTGTCAATGTATGCGTAAGCATATGGATATGTATGTTACACAGATACATATGCATAAACATATGCGTGAGTATGTGTCTATCTGTGAGCTGTGGCCAGAACTATCCTGTTCTACATGTGGAGATGCAGCTGTGATATGCTTGGCATGACTCCCCATTGGGTGTGTGCCTGCAGAAATGGATTCAAACTCCTTTTGCACTTCCAGAATTCAACCTACTCAGTTCCTGCTCATAAATCAGGAAAGGGCTGTGCTGTATGAGTTGCCAGTGGTACAAAAGAACCACTCTGACAGTTGTAGAATACAGATGGCTGTGCCAAAAGCCTCTTTACTCACACCATGTCTGGACTGTTACTTAACACACTTCTAGCTGACACAGGGTTGGCTCACATCACTCACACTGCATTTACAGCACAGTTTTATCTGATTGTCATCTTCTGTTCCTGCAGTAGTTATACAATAGTGCTACTGTATTACAGGTGCATCCTGCATCACATATGCTGAATTGTTCTGAAACAGCTGATCTGTCCCTATGGGCAGGACATGGTTTCAACATTTATTAAGATGCAGATTAAAATTAAAAAGTACCAAATTGTATACTTTCCAGTAGCAAGTGGGAAAGGCCAATGCTGAGTGGTAAAGACTACATTTTGTATATCCCGAATCTTTAGGATTTTAATTATTGTTATTTATGTATATGTTAACATTTCACCTGTAGCTGATGGCAGAGCATCTAGTAAACCATGGTTATTCTCAAAAAACCCAAACTCAGTCAAATCATTTGGATGTGAAATCATCAAATGATTGACCATTTTCCACATTGTTGCCAAAACGTTACATGGATGATTCCAAGAGGCCACCATGATACATGCACAACTTGAAGAAAATGTTACTGCCTTTTGCAAACCTTTTGCTTTGGCTAAATAGAAGCTGAATGAATTAACTAATAAATTAAACTATTGCATTGACTAATAACAGTTTGGATTTACTCTAACAAATAAAAAATAGGAGTATTGCAAGATCTGTAAAAATATATTTACTTTAGAACAAAATAATTATTTAGGTTCATATTGTTCCAAACTAATTTCAAAATATTTGTGTCAAGAGCATTACTCCTTAGTAAAATTCTGTTTCAGACACTCTTGCTGTGTAGCAAATCCAAGGTCTATTTATAAACAGCCTTGATAAAGGTATTTCAAAAGGTATTAGGAAGAACTCAAATCTCTGCAGTGGTTCCTTGTTGTGATGGCTTCTCCATTAATTCTTCAATATGTAGAGTGAATCTGTAGAAAGGGTAGGGTCAGAAGGGATGTTTTTATTCTTCTCATCCTTTTGGGTCTTGTGATGAGGACTCCATTCTTGCAGGGAGGCAAGTGTCAGGGAGAAGAAATGGCAGGCGTGAAAAAGTGTAGAGGGAAGCTTATGAGTAGGAGGGCTAGGATGCTTCTTTTTGGCATTTTCATTCTTTCCTCCTGCTTGGTACTTTGCTGCCAGGGTTCTACTCTCTGTTTTAGGGAAATTTCCTGGAAACTTGAGATGGGAGAAATTGTGAATTCTGTTTATTCAAAACCCATGCTGTATTTGCTGGCTAACAAACCTACAGTGACATCAAAGGCATCCAGAACAAGAAACCGTCTCTTCCTGGGTGGGAGGGGAGTATTTGATGGAAAGCTTTTGAAGTGGGTAGCAGCCTGTGAGTAGGGGGGAGTCCCTTTCTATTAATGTACTTTCTGTATGTAACAATACAGCCTTCCAATATTACGTCTGGAAAGTTTGGAGGCAAGCTGAGTATATTAGTAAATTGCTGACCTTTTTGCTGCTGATCAAAGAATTCCTGCAGGGTGGTTGGAGTTGGAGCATTTATAATGATGTTATCCGCTGATACAATAGAAGAAGTGCAAAAGCCTTTTTCTTTAGCCGTAGAATCAGGAGCACAGCTGCATGCTGGCACATAGTATGAGGAAATGCCCAGTTTTGTAATGCTGAACTTTTTATGAAATACCTTAGTTTTTTTGTTTCCTAAGAAAAAAGGCCTGGGCCTGATGCCTTTCCCTATAAGGGAGTACCAATGACACTTTTAAAAATACAAAATAAGGGTGGCTTGCATGTGCTGGCCGTGAGGGCAGTTCACTAAATTGCAAAATAGAAAATCCCAACATCCTGAAGATGCCTCCAAGTTAATGGACATGATCAATTCATGCCTTCTTACCATTCAAGAACCCATTCCTGAAATACAAGGAACTTCTAGAACAGCTTTTAAAATACTAGGACCTGGAGGGTGATACCATTTATTTTAATTTATTTTACTAGACTTCTATACTGCTCCAATCATTCCTGACTTCCGAGCAGCATATAGATTTCCTACAACAGTAAAAAGATTGAAGTTAAAAAAAATACAGCATAACATAACAAAATAATATAATATTCCACACCCTGACAAACAACCATAGCATCATACAAATCAGGAGAGACCCAAATGGGTCTTTCAGCTCCAGCGTTGTGACATAGCCAGATCTTAACGGTTTTCCAAAGATAACACTGTTGGGGCCATTCTGATATTGGGGAACCACTTTTTCAGAAAAAGAAGGTAAGGAATGAGAAGTCCTCATCCTGAAGGGGGCCCTCCGAAAAAGACAGGACTGAGAGGGAACCTTTCTTTCTAAATCTCAACAGAGGGGCAACAACCATTGTGAAAAGAGAGGCCTTGGGCTGAGGTTCCTGTGTATTATTCCGTAATAATGGATAGCATGCAGGGTAATGGATAGCATGCCTTTGCCTGTTGCATCCTAGTGGTAATATTACAAGACAGGGTTATTTTTCTAAGACACCTTTTTTTACAATTCGTGTGTCGATATGTTTGTCCTCTGAACATTAAAAATGTAACAGTTATAGCTGTAACTGCAGCAATAGCAGTAGAATTATATCCAGAATTTAATTAGTTCCTTGGGCAAAACTTGCTACTGTTTATCCTTAAATTGCCCATGATGGAAAAGAAGTTACTGCTTTCACACATATAATCATCACTCTCCCTTAAATAATTCTAATTTCAAAGCAAACTTTGTAAAATAGCCTTAACAGACACAGTGTAGTAGCTTATTCTCCCTGAACTCCAGTCTTCAACCTATATTTTTGACAATTGTCCTTGGTGCAGTCATTATGCACTGTACCAATGAAATCAGAGCAAGAACTTCTTGGACTAATTTTGGTGTTCCTGAGCATATGGCATGAATGATGCCACTGTAGACTTGAAAGTGTTATCATAAAGAGCTGAATTGGGAGCTGTCATGACTGAATGAAATTTGAAAATCTTTAACTCAGCTGAGTGCAAAAAAAGTGGTTTGAAATATTTTCAAAAGTTGGGGTCTTGCTGTAGGCAATGAGCATTTGAAAATCTGGGCTAAAGCCCAGCCTGCAGTTCTATTTGTTTAAATCCCTTTGAAACAAATGAGGTTTAAACATGATTAACCATGGCCTGGATTGCAGCCTTGGCCCATACAATCAAAGAGAAAAACTTAATTAGTTGTTTGTTTCATGGAAAATAAAAGACTGTTCAAAGAATCTCTCAGTCTATTTTTGTTGCAAGGTGAACAATCCGTTTCTGTTCTCATGAAAACCACCTTCAGATAGCACAGCTGCTGTGCCTTTTCCTAGAGATCAAATATATTTGCCCCATACCATGCCATTTTAATGCTTTTCAATCTTAGCATTATTCTTCCTTTTTCACTACATCCATTTCTGTGCTGCAGACATTACTGAAATTATTTTGACTATGGAAATGTACCTCATGCAGTGATTCCCTTGAAAACAGTCCAGAAAATCTACCAGGAACAGAATGTTGCAATCCAACTTTAATTGATATGAATTGGGAAAAAAGTCTTTACACCTGTGACAAAACAGAAGCATTGAGCAGAGCAGGAAAACTATCACATGAGCCAGGTCTTACAACAAGAGAGTAACAGCCCAGTTGAAGAAATAGTGATAAAAAGAGAGAGAGAAAAAAAATCTCATATTCCAAATCCAAGAAGTTCTTCAAGAGAGGCAGTGGTGGGATTCAAATTTTTTTACTACTGGTTCTGTGGGGGTGGCTTGGTGGGCATGGCAGGGGAAGAATACTGTAAAATATCCATTCCCTCCCCACCCCACTAACCTGCTTTCCAGCTCTGTTCTCCTGTGCAGGTCAACAAAAGAAGACCCAGCCAATCAGCTGGGACTTAGGAGGCAGAGATGGGGATGGGGGCCAGTCAGAGGTGATATTTGCCAGTTCTTCATGCTAATCAAAATTTCTGCTACCGATTCTCCAGAAGTGGCCAGAACCTGCTGAATGCCACCTCTGAAGAGAGGGGTAAAAGTTGTGAACAACTTAGTAACATATTCCACAACCGTCCTTTTGATGTCTAAATGTATTTCAGGTCTTGATATTTCAGGACAAATTTTGTTACATCCCTAACATTCTTTAGATATTAGATTGCCAGCCCCCTTAACGTGAAGTTTTCTCTATTCCAACTGCTTGCTACTTTTATTAAGCAATCAGCCCAAATATTCTTTTTTAAAACCTATAAATGCCTGAGTAATCAGGTTTGGGGGGGGGGGGGGTTTGCATGCAGAGTAGATGGATGGCCACTCTATCATGGTCTTTTCTTATAATTGCCTGCTCCCCCTTTTCCACTATGATGGCCAACTTCTATCTGAAAAACTGTCCAAACTATGTTTCCATTAAAAATAATCAGAAGAAAGGAATATAGTAAAAGGATTTCCAAGTTGCCCATCAAAAGTTAGCTGTTGGAGAGGAAGATTAAGCTGGCACACAAGCTTCCTTATTTCAGTCTTCCCTGATACAGTGACAGGTAATTATTTATGAATTTATACAGTATTTATCCATACACATCAGCATTCCGTTCTGTTTCTAAGAACATCTCAAGATATGTTTATCTCAGCAACTATTTGAGAACAATCAGTTGAGGGATAACTACACTGAGGGATTGTGCTATGCAGTATATTAACTTTTTCCAGAGGCAAGAGCATTAATAGTACTGGTATATTTATGTTATTAAATAAGGTGAAGATTACTTTTCTTTGGTACTTCAATTCCATTTTTAATATCCCTAATATCCAAGACTCTTGGAAGATAAGTTATCATTTATTCTAGCAGAGCACTCTCCTGATTCTTTTTTTTATAATGTCCTATTGATTTTTTTTTAGCCCACTGTATGGATGCCAATGTATTTGCTTTTCTTTGAAGCATTCTGTTTCATTAAGAATTCTGTAATTGCCAGTTATTTGTTGTTGCCGTTTTTAAATATACTCAGAAAACAAAATAGATTCCACTTGGAATACCCTGTATTTTGGACTTCAGCAAATTTTTCAACTATTTCCCAAGCTAGTTTTCTATTTTTGATTGGGAAGAACCTTGATATTCAGCAGGAGAAAGTAATTTTTTCTTCCAAAATTGCTCTAGTCTTCACTCTAAGTTCCTTATTTAGTTTATTTCTGTTAGTGGAGAAGTTATGAAATACAACGATGCATAATTTAAGGAATATTATTTTCAATGAAAAGTATATTCTAAAACTTGTCTGCTATTAACTTTAATTTTGGTGCTCAACTTCATTTTAAAAAATTGTGTACCCCTAAGCTGCATCCTCAATACTTTCATATTCTAAATTCACAGTTAAGGGTAGGGATTTTTTTTTTATCTAAGCTCAGAAAAGAAATAATGAAATCTCTTTGGAACACAGTAAATGCCCTTATATCAAACTGTCAGTCCATTTAGCTTCCTATTCTTTATTTACACTGATTGGCAGGGGTAGCTCAAAAAGGGTTTTTTTTTTTTTTGAAGCCATTCCTAGAGAATACAGGTTTGGAACGGGAGCCTTTTCCATGCATAGCTAGTAATTAATTGAATATGTTTTTACATTGATATTTTGAAGAGTTCTGAAATTGCATTGTTAATGCAACTCTAATGGGATTGATGCAGTTTCCAAATAGTTTGTCTGAGGCGAGTTTGATACATAGCTCAAGCATTCCCCTCAGTATAATTTGGAATGCGTACTGCAATAAAAGATACAGCTGGACATGTGGTTTCTGATAGAGGCAAATTTAATCCTGGATTTGAAGGATTTGTGATTATCTGAGAGCTTTAAAATTCAAGATGCTTGAAACCCCACAGAGGTCTATGCAAGAAAGAATGTTAATATTAAATGAGATAGATTTCTAAGAATAATTTCTTTCTGACATACTGCCTGACCAGAACCCAGAAAATTTTGCACAATTGTACTGTTTCTGTTTCCTTAAACACATTTTATTATTAAGAAGATAACAACTACATCACATTATATCAATTACATAATTACCAAGTAATACAGTAACCTGTTCCTCACAATAGACAAGCAGGCAATCCTTTGGAAAGCCTACAGATATGGGCCTGAATAGGAATGTGTTGAACTCTATTTTGGATTCATTACTAGATTGTGCTCTTGTATCTATTTTGCTATAAATATACCAAGGTCAGGATGGAGCAAGTGCAATTAGTCAAGTGTGAACAGGCGTCTATTCCATTATACTAGTGTTGAGATTAAGAAGAATGTAGACTTAGGTTAGAGGTGGAACCCTTCCATGTTGTAAAATCAGGCAACTGTGAGCAAATCCTTGCACAATCTTTGGAAGAAATGCAGTTAGTTGATAGTTGGTTCCCCATTTTGTGTAGATAGAACTTGTAATAAATAACTGGGAATATTTTGGGGAAGTTTCATTTCTTAGACAGATAGACAGAAATAAATGTAGATGCTTCCCACCTCGCTGACCACAGCATGTGCTGTGGCATGATTGTGAGCTCCAGTCACCTGTGATAATCAAATTCCTAGAAGGAACTAGATGGTTCAAAATTTGGAATGCACTAAGATTGTACACCATCTCCTTATTTATTTACCTGAACTAGAAAATTACTGAATTAGAAATTGGAATTACTGAACTAGAAAAAATAAAAAATTTAAGTCAAACTGCTTGCACTCAATAATTTTGGATATGCAGTGTTACATTTTGATGGCTGCAAGCAAGGAAAACTTAAGGTATCTCTTGCTAAAAGAATAAAAGGGGACTACAAAACCAGACTATTGCTCATTATTTAAAATATTAAGCTTATATGAGGCAGTGTAAATCTAATGCAATTATGCAGAGAGAAAAATTGAGGGAATTACAGACTGCCTTCTTAGGCTCAGACACACAGGAATGAGGACTGTAATCATGGAACAAAGAGATATTAGCTAGTTGAAGGAAATACTGTAACAAGTGAAGACAAAATAGAGCACAGAGACAACATATTGACACATATGATTTTTGCAATTATAACATATGACTAGATCATCAGAAAATATGAATGAATAAAATGTTATGCTTTGAATCATGATGCTGGATTTTGTTGAGGATATCTTTGACTAGATATAGAATAAATTGTTCAGATGCGCTTTTATTGTTTTTATTGATTAGAAAAGTAGATTTGCTCCACAAAGATCTATCCCTAATCTGGTCCTTCTATTCTTCCAACGTGTATTTATCATCACTACAACCAAATTTATCAACTAACTGCTGGTCATCTTTTCTTCTCTTTCCTTCCACTTTTCCCAGCATGACTCACTTTTATATGAGATGGATGGCTATTCAAATATGATAAATAAATAAATGTCTTCTCCATAGAGCTAAGCCTTTGCCTAATGTGTCCAAAGTAGGCTATTTTAAGCTTGGTCCTTTGTCCCTTAAGTAAGAACTCTCTTCATCATTAGATGAAATAAAAATAGAGTGAGCTTAGAAACCACCAATAATGAAGCTGAATACATAGTACAAAGGTAAGAGTTACCATGGGGTAAGACAGGTGGTCAATAAATTTAATAAATAAAATAAAATAAAAAAGAGTTATTAGAGAAGTTCCTGATATTTGGAAGAAACTGAAGGTGGTCAGGAAACCGACCAATTGTTACTTGTTATCACAAATGACACAAGCATGTGTGAACTTAGAACTCCAGGAAACAGTTATTAACAGAAAATCCTGGAGAAAAGTTGCCCTTCGGATCACAGAACTGGAAGCAACTGAAGTGGTTGGAGTGTTGGACAAGGACTAGGAAAATCTAGATTGAGCTCTTGAAAGAGCCAAACAAGTCACTGAATTACTTTTTCAGTCGCTATTTTTTGAACCAACCTAAGTCTTTGGCTAATTGTGAGGCTACAGCTAAGCAGAGGAGAACATATGTGTCACCTCTGGGGTGGGGGAATGGTGGCGGGTATGTGTGTGTAAAGAAATAAAATCTATTTTTCACAGGCTCCAGCTTGTGGATCTCCTATTGAAAGAAAACAAAGCAAATCCTGCAAGACTGAACTCTGCTGATCCCCAAAACAAACCATTGCCAATCATATGTTGCCTTTGCTGATGGCCAGATCCAAAGGAACAGGGAGGGTAGTCCTGCCAACATCTATTGGACTGGGGAGGGTGTGGCCTTGGCATTGGTAGATGGGCTTTCAATAACAAAGGAGATCAGTGCCTGAGCTTTTGGCTTCCAAGAAAGCAGCGTGCCTGACTGTGTGCTTTGTTGGATTTTATATTCAAATTGCCTCATTTTAAAGCCTTTCCATGAGCTCCTCTGGGAACCAACTTATCTTTCACCCTGTCGTGAATTTCATGGTCCTGCCATTGATGAGTCTTATTTCAGATAATAAGATAGTTTCTATAAAACTATCTAAGGATTTATCCTGAGGCTGAGCCTATTGCTCTAACTCCTGCTGTTGTTTGCTTATTAATTGCACCGGGCTTTCAAAACAGCAAGTGTTATTTTTGAAAGTTTCATGGCATTTTTTTTCATTCTTTCAAGCTTGTTTTGTAGCTCATTTTCTTCTACCCAGTTACTTTCCCTAGAGAAGCAAGATCAGGGGGGGAAAGCTGCTGGTAACTGAGAGCCATAAAACAAGAAGCTTTCTTTAGTAAGTAACTGCTGTCTTTCAAATGAAAGCTGATTGTTGTTTCCCCAAATCTACTGCTGATACTTAAAGACTTTTCTAGCTTCTGAACAAATATCTGTACTATGCTGGCATGATCCTCCCTGTTTCTTTCTTCCCTTTTCCTCACTAAATTCTAGGACTTGTTGTTGCAATCAACATCTTTAAAAAGTGGCAGACCAAGAGGTTTCCAAAAGTATATTAGTTCACATAGTTTTGAAATAGGTTGCCACTTAAAATGCCAGGCTGGGGCACAAACCAGTAATAATTCTACATACATCAGGTTGCTTTTGAAATGAAAATCTGTATGAGATTATTCCTTGCAGCTCTTGCCTAGATAAGGAGAAACACATACAAAAGAAATTGCAAATTTAATTTCTTATTTTCAGAAAACCAAAACCCTGAGTTGGCTAAAACAGCGGTCCCCAACCTTTCCAGCTCTGTGGACCAGCAGTGGCGGTTGGGGGGAAGGAATAGTTTCATACACATGCACGCCATTTGTGCAAATGGAGCATCCCACTCTCACCCACTGCTTGCGCGGACCATAGTGCTTTGTGGCCCAGGGGTTGGGGACCCCTAGACTAAAGGCAATGCTAGAAGTTGTCACCATTCTAGGTGCAGATTGCATCAAGTCTTCTGAGAAGGAATCGCAGAAACATGAATCTAATTTTCACTGTCATTTCCCCGCACCCCCAGTTCATGCCTGAATTTGTCAATCAGACTCTACAGACCCATTCTGTGGGTGGGAAAAGTGCAGTTAAAGTTTAAGTCCGAAGGAATTAACTCCTCCCTTCTTGGAAGGAAGTGGCAACAAAACATTTTATACATTTTATACATTCTATATTCAAAAATCTATGTACTCCCGTCACCAGCCACTCTTGAAATATTATTCTGGGAACTCTCTTAATTATAGAACCTGGGTTTGAACCTTGAAATAGTTTTAAACTGCAATATATAAAAGTACAATAAAGATACAACCGTGAAGTAAAAATGTAGAGATAAGAGTGTGCAATCTTCTTTCGTAAAAGAAGAAGAATAAAGATTCAAAGTATTTGCTCAATCCATTTCTTCTGCTCAGAGAAATTGACCCTTAGGAGGATCTATGCTTTAGGTTGCAAATAGAATTGCAAGTAGAATAATAAATAGAATAAAGTCCCAGTGAAAAAGAGCAGACTCTTCTATGCAGAACATAATCTTGTATGGATTTATAGGGCTGCTTAAGCAGCTTGTTTATCTATCTTTGCGCAAGATTATAGTCTTCAGAAACAAGGTGAGCTTCTTTTTTATCTCCAGCAGAAGCCATGGCTGTTCCCCCTCTGCCATTGCAGACTAATTGCGTTCATTAGAGCAGACGGCGCAGCAGGTTGCCTCCTCTCTTTGACTGGACTCGTTGCAGCCTCCCGCTGTTCGTTTACTTGATGTGGCTGGAGTTATTAAATGGTTGTTTTCATAATGACATCAGCTCTGAATTAGATAAGGCCCATCCAGAAAGATAATTAGCTCAGCTTCAGAAAGAGCATGCATAAATACTTGGCACAAGGCAGGCAGACAAGCCTGGATTCTTGAAGGATAGCTGATAGCAATCTGAACCGCTAGGTTTCATGATAAGGTCATTGTTGCACAAGTATTACAAAAGTTCTAAAATTGTAATTTGAATGAGAAAAATGTGTTGCACAAGTATTACAAAAGTTCTAAAGTTGTAATTTGAATGAGAAAAATGTGTTGCACAAGTATTACAAAAGTTCTAAAATTGTAATTTGAATGAGAAAAATGTGTTGCTTGGAGAATGCTTTGGTTTTAAAATATTTTAAAATAATCCATCTTTTTCTTTATGCCTGATAGCACTAGTAGAACGATGTGCCTTTTACTGCCTACAATCTTAGCTCACAATATTCAAAATCATCCCAAGAATACGCGTGCGTGCGCGCACACACACACACACACACACACACACACGTTTTCTTAAGTTTTCGCGGGTATTTATATGTATGACATTCAGCTTTGTTCGGGTATTTTCCCATGTCATTATAGTTGTGCTTTTAAAGTTGTAGCAACATTTCGGCAGAATCTCACCTGCCATTTCTCATCTGTATTGACAAACACAATACAGAAGCCTGATGATGGCAGATGAGATTCTGCCGAAATGTTGCTACAACTTTAAAAGCATGTATATACACATATGTATTATATATACATATACATACATACATACATACATACATACATACATATATATATATATATATAGATATATATATATGGCATTCTATAATGCCAAAAAGGCATTAAGAGTTGTTAATCTAATCTTACGTAGTGTTTTCTCTGGCAATATCACACTACTAACTAGAGCATACAAAACATTTGCTAGACCAATATTTGAATACAGCTCATCAGTCTGGAACCTGCATTACGTATCTGATATTAATACAGTTGAGAAAGTCCAGAAATATTTCACAAGAAGAGTTCTCCACTCCTCTACTCGTTGCAGAATACCTTATGCCAACAGACTCAAAATTCTAGACCTAGAAACCTAGAACTACACCGCCTTTGGTCCGATCTAAGTATAGTATATAAAATCATACATTGAAATGACTTATCTGTCAATGAATACTTCAGCTTCAACCATTACAACACAAGAGCACACAATAGATGCAAACTCAAGGTTAACCGCACCAAACTTGATTGCAGGAAATACGACTTAAGCAACAGAGTGGTCAATGTCTGGAATACTCTACCTGACTCTGTGGTTTCTTCCCCAAACCCCAAAAACTTTAACCTTAGACTGTCTACTATTAACCTCACCCCTTTCCTAAGAGTTCTGTAGGGAACGTGCATAAGTGCACCAATGTGCCTACCGTTCCTGTCCTATTGTTTCTTTTTATTTTTCGTATATGTATCTATTTCATGTATTCATAACTATGTTTATATTTATACCTGTTATCTTATAATCGCTTGACAAATCTAAATAAATAAAATATATGTACTGTATATATATTATAAATACACACATACACACACACACACCCTTCGGTGGCATCCTTAATTGAGAACGAAGACACCTGTTTGTAGAAATGATGGGGTTTATTTTTCAGCAAGGTTGCTTCTTGTAAGGATTAATCTAGACATTCTGGCACAGATTAATATACTTGAGTCTATCCTAGACTGCAAATTGTCTATTCCTCTCACTATATAATACTCCCAGTTTCATTATTAGCGTAATACAAATAAGAAGGCTGCAGCTTAATTTTTTTCTTTTTGAAAATAATTTTCTATTGGAAGACTGGAAGAATTGCAGCTTGAATTCTTCCCTTTTATCTGTAATGGTACATTTCCAGAATTCTCTACAGCATATGTAAGTTATTTGTTTTGAGCCATAGCTTTTGGATGTTTAGCAATAGATTAGACCAAATAACCTGACATAGGCCTCTAATTTCCTGAAATCAGCCTAGGTGCCTTTTAAAGGATGTGTTAAGTGCTTTCAAGCCTCTGGTAAAGTGAATATATTGAGCCATTGATAATTTAATAAAAGATAATTAGGGAGTGCTTTGCTGGAAAAAGAGTAGGCTGTAAATAAATTTTGACTACCTCATCAAATACATTAAAACAATATTATTTTACATGTATAATTAAATTAATAAAAGATTGAATACCCGTGTGTGTGTGTGTGTGTGTGTGTGTGTGTGTGTCAGTTTTGCCCCATTTTACAACCTTTCTTGCCTCTGCTGTTAAGTGAATCCCTGCAAGTTGTTAAGTTAGTAACCCAGTTGTTAAGTGAATCTGGCTTCCCCATTAACTTTGCTTGTCAGAAGGTCGCAAAAGAAGATCACATGACCCTGGGACACAGCAACCATCATAAATATGAACCAGTTGCCAGGCAACTGATTTTTGATCACATGATCATGGGGATGCTGCAAAGGTCATAACTGTGAATATATATATATATTTGAACAGAGAACTGAAATCTTAATTAATGCCATTTTCTTTGATATTGCAGTCCATTGTTATTTACCATTCTGAACTGTCATCTTTTACCATTTTTATCATGTTTCCATTATTTCTGCCCCCCCAAATGTTTTTGTTTTTAGCGCCTGCCTTTTATATATTTTGTCGTTCTTTTATACCTTGTCAAAAATGCTCTTTTAGTTTCTTGCTTCTAATATATTTCAAATTAGTTTCTATTCATTTTATTTTGCACATTTTACTAAATGATTCCCAAGTTTCTTCTTGACTTGCTTGGTCATAAATTTAACATAATGTTTTTCCAGAGTGTATTTATCAGATAAAGGAAAAGGCTGAGGAAGTATTTTATTTATTTATCAAATGTATTAGCCACCATCTTATTAAAACATAATAGTAGTACACGGGATTTTCAAACTGGCCACTTCAAATTTAGCAAAAGTAGTAAGTAAACAAAATGTTTTCCTAGGCAGCACCAAGAAGTACTGGTTCGTTCATTTATGGCATAGAATATTTTCAGTATTTGTATTGCCTGAGGAGTCAAAGAGCAAATTATATTTTTGTGAGGGGGAGGGAAACAAACGATTTCCCATCATGCTTTCTCTATCTAATGCCAATCATGGATCTGGAGACTCATTTATATACCTTTGTGTGAATTGCATTCATACTGAAAATGCTGCCGCTGCTGGTCTCTCCAGGTTAAACAAAGTGAGCTACTGTCAGGGAAAATGCTTTCCCAGTTTGAAAGCGCCACTTGTAAGATGCTCTTCCCAAGCTAATATCTTTTGGCACTAGATTGGGATATTCTGATTCTCCCGGGCATTTTTTTGGAGCCTTGCATTCAGTTTGCTTTTAAGCACATTTCCTATGTTATTTATTAATTGCATTTTATTGTTTTGAGTAATATTATCCTCCAGAGAGCTATAATTATGGGTCCAATTAGAAGTCATTAACTGAATGAATGCATGCACGCAGAGCCGAATCTCTGTGCTAGATAGGATATTCAGTCTTTTCCCTGGGTACCTCTCTGAACATATTTTCTTTTCACAGAAAGTGAGCTTAAAAGCACGGGTGTGTCAGTAATTGTGGAGGGTGAGGCAAAGGACTTTATGACAAATGTTCAGGGTTCTCCTTGAGGGAATAAGCAGGAAATCATCCAAGTCCAGCAGATCTGATACAGTGCTTTTTGAAGTCGTGGTATCCAGGATCATCTAAGGAATCTCCTATTACTGTAAACTAAATTATCTGAGTTACTGAGGCAATACCCACAAGGAGAGCCTAAAGGGTGACTGTTTATCACTCTCTTTCCAACTCTGACAAAATACTCTTTTTGTCCTTCCTAAGTTGAAGAAATCAAGGTACATATCTAGAATAGATGATAATACAGTATAATATGAAGATTTGTCTAGAAGATAGCACAGCATGTTCACAAACACACTTAAGACCAGTCTCCAGGTCACGATAGAGGAAAGGATTCTTTTATTCATTCTGTTTATTGATGATGTGTTTTTAATGGCACTGTGTAAAGGATCATCTACTCGCCATCCACCATCCCACATACACAAATATTTGCAGCCACAATAGTGTACATATACTAGAACTGGAACAAAAGAGAAAGTAGGGATAGAAGGCAAATAAATCTTTGCTATTTATTGTGTTTTGGACACATTCTTTAAGTTAGCCCATTTGAAATACCTTGATTCAAAAACTGTTGCCCTGTGATGCACTATTTCACCCAATTGAAGATTACAAACAGACCAAAAACATGAGAGTTTTAGTAGTATACAGATATGTGTCAGCACAGGAAGAAAGTTGAAGACCAGCTTACAATACAGCAGAAAAATCTGCACCCATTCTTGTTTGAGAGGACCAGATGTACTCAGCAATATTCAGATTCATAGTAGTGATTTATGCTTTTTTAAAAAGTGTGACTAATTTGTTGCCTTCTCTTTTAAAGAAAAACAGCCACTTGAATTCGTCCAAATTAAGACCTTACATTTATTTCTTCATGTGGTAGAATTTGTCCCAAAAGGTTTTGTTTGGCAGATATATAGCCAAAAAAAGAGAGCTCTGTATTCTGAACTGAGCCAGAACATATATTTAAATGTGAGCTGTCTTTTTATTCAAAGCATAGATGGCCAGGATTTTTTTAAAGAAAGTATTGTTACCTATTATATGGTTGTAAGATGGTACTCGGCATCCTTTAGTTATGTAATATCAATAATCTTTGAAATTTATCAGATTTCCATGCTACCAGATAAATATTTTTTTAAGTGATGTACCAAATAACGCAAATTATTTATTTGAGGATGTAAAAAGTTTCAGCTATTGTCTTGCAAGAAATGTTCTACAGTTAGTGTCATCTGTGGAGCCGGATATATTTTAAAATACTACTTTTTAACCATTGTTTTCTCAAAATTATTCTCTTTACTGTGCTCTCCGAATTAAACTTGCATGGATAGGAAAAAGCAAATATAAACATTTTAAGAAGAATGGGATCTGTATCTCAGTTTGAATTGATCCAATAGCTGCAAAGGAAAAAAATTATATTTTAGCTTTCATTTTAGAGTTGATCATCTCTAGACATCATGTTCCATGTGGATATATCAAATGTACTACCAATTGTGCTGACTTTGGATAAGCTACAAAAAAGCTTTATATTTCAAAGGCAATTCTACTAAGATCAAAGTGCTATACTAATTCCATTTGATGAGCAATGAAATAGAACTGTTAAAAAAACGTTCAGATCAAATAAGGGGGATGATACCACATTAGAACAACATTAGAAGAAGAAAAAAACCCGGTTTTCTTCCTCTTTCTCCCCCACCCCTTACTTTTTGGAACAGCTTGAAAAATGCAATCTTTTTGCAGTGCAAAAAGGCATTTTTTTCTTACATGGTGGGAAGCAACTAAAACAATTAAACCTAAAATGTTTACATGTGACTAAGCCTCCCTTTCCATTATTTTACATCTGACTAAACTAATAGGGACATAGCTCTGTGTGAATTAATAGTGCAATTAATTTCCTTTTCAGTTGCTCTTTTTTAATACCCCCATTGAGGGAGTATATCTTATAGAATTGCATAAGCAACATTGTTAGATGCCTGGCATAATAAGCTAATAGTAGGCTAGAGGGGGAAAAACAGTACAGTGGGGGGAGACAAAGCTATAGTTAAATGATATATTGAAAAGGCTGGATTCCCCATGAATCTCTACCAAAGAGGTTTGCTGGTTCTTAATTATTGGGTGTGTGTGTGTGTGTGTGTGTGTGGTTACTCAGCATAGCTGTTAGCTGGATATACTAAAATCAGCCATGACTCATGAGGATGTGCACAGGTAAATTCAGGCTATGTTAAAGGAAGCCAAGTACAAAACCCTCAGGATTGTTTATAGAGTACAACCAAGGGCATGACAGCTG
This sequence comes from Pseudonaja textilis, assembly GCF_049901715.1. NCBI lineage: Eukaryota > Metazoa > Chordata > Lepidosauria > Squamata > Elapidae > Pseudonaja > Pseudonaja textilis. Next base: position 38,743,127 of record NC_141990.1, on the reverse strand, counting down.
CTGGATTGAATGCATGCTTTCACCTAGGTAATTTCCAGTCTCATATGTAAACAGCCTCAAGAGATTATGAGCATCCCTCAGTAGCCTGTGTCAGTTTCACCTAAGCTGAACCAGCCAATAGCTTTTCTTGTCAGTGTTACTTGTTCTTCAACAGGCATTGAGCCAGCCTTACTGTTGGCCATTGGAGCACTTCTTACAGTTCCATTAGCTAAATTGCTAGCCGCAAGGTATGCTTTTACATTTGCAGATCAGTTTGTTATCATCCAAGTAGCCCAGTTCTGAAAAAAGGAAATGTGGTGCTTTGAAGTTACTTGTCATAGAACTATTAGTGAAAGCAAAGGAAGGGGACTGGAGAAAGCAAAGCAGGGAAGAGGCGGGAAACAGCTGGAGATCTATGAACCCAAGTCAGGAGTCAGAATGAGAACATCTCTGATCTTTCTTTTCCCAGAGAGCTGAATTGTTAAAAGACATAGTAGGACCACAAATTTCATTCAGTAGGACCAAAAATTTAAAACTGTGCAAGCATAGAGATATGTATGTGTCTATAATGAATTCCCATAATTCCAGAGTTTTAACAAGTGTAAAAACAAGTAGACAGTCCCCAAAGCATGACAAAATAAGACAAATTTAATTAACCTCATCACAGATAAAAATGTTGGGATGAACTTCTGTGGTTGCAGGGCCATAGAGATTAAAATAGTAATGATTAAGGTGCCTGGATATAGAGTGGGGAAACCTTCAGCAACACAAGTTCATTGAATGACTTTCAGTTAGTCATTCTCTCAGGCTAACCCACCTCACAGAGAAAGAAAGTGAACACATGGAATCTTTTATCTGTTTATGCTCACAATTATCTATTGGATAGAAAGATCATGAGTGGTCCAGAACAACTGAACTCCGGCCATGTGGAAATTAGAATCTGGGACTCCTAATTCTTGGCCAACACTAGGCTCACATTACTTGGCAGAAGTAGTCAGCACCCAAAATATTATTAGCTCGAACAACCCTACACACACTATCTATGACTTCTTGCCCTTTTGATTCAAACTGCATTCTAACTTTCTTTTCACATCTAAAATCGAAGGAATCCTTCTTGCAAGTATTTCCTAGCCATTCGTATAGCTGCTATTGAGAACAATCAGCCAATCTCTCTAAGAAAACTTACTTACAGTTTCACCAGTACTCCAATGAAAATCTTAGAATAATATTGTGACTCTGAAAAAATATAACTAGCTCCCTCCACCCATTATTAATTTCTTGGCAACCTATTCCTTTTTTCTGAATGAATGGAATGGAAGTATATCATTATACTTACCATGATCAATAACTGAACTATAGATGTTTATATATGGCAAGACAAATGTCAGTTTAACTTTTTATGTGTACTAACTTCAACAACTTATCTCCAATATTTGTGGTACAGAAGATTGAAGCAGCAGACATTAGAAGGCTGGTTTTATTTTCCCCACTAACCCATCATTCTGCAAGGTAGATTTATGTTGAAAGAACAAAATTGACTGCTGTACTGTAATGCTTATTCAGAATTAGAGGAAATTCAGACTCAGTTCTCCCCTCTCCATACCCACTCCTCTAATCATAAAGCAACATCTTGAGTCTCAGTTCTCTGTTGACTATCTGGTGCCATTGGCTAATTTATTCTGACGTTACACAGCGTTCACATAAATATTCACATTTGTGAAGGGAAGTGTTTTACTGTAAACAAAAGTACAGCTTCTGTGACAAAGCTATTGTGGCAGAAGGAAAAAACTCACCAGATGTGTTGTGCTCATCCTGAAACAGGAAATGAGAGGCCTAATGCCTGAGATGTCTCTCATCAGATGGGGGAAGGGGTTGGAGATGAAGTAGTTCTTTTAGAGTATAAACAAGGCTCTTCTCTCTGTTCCAATAAAAGCCTTTGGGTATTTCAAGTTCAAGTGCCCACCCATTCATAGTAGCATCATGTTCTTGGGAGGAAGCACTGGGTGATTGGGCCTTTGAGTGGCCTGTCAGGACAAGTTGTGATAAATGCTTATTTGGAGGGGGATGAAAGAGCGAGAGCTTTCATGAAACCACACATTGAACTCTTGACACCATCCTTTTTAATCCAGTTATCCCCACCCCTTCCCTATTGCTATAATCTTTTCAGGAACCTTAGAAGAATGTCTCAATAGGTGGAGATAGTGGACATGACCCACTCCCTTTGTAATTCAAGCACTGTTTTTAAAGAAGTTACAGAAAACAGGTGATATAGCAGCATATGTATGTATGTATGTATGTATGTATGTATGTATGTATGTATGTATGTCAAGGCTTAGTCCACTCTTCATGTGTACCTAAACAACTCTTCTTTCAGATTCATCTTCTTTTGCAAAAGGACATACTATTGGTTTACCTTATAAGATTGATGTATTGTTCTTATTAAAAAGTGCTATGAACATTGAAATGTATATAAATGCAAGGCATCCTTACATAGGTCTCACATGCCTGAGGACCTGGTCTACTTTGTTTAGGTACACAAGCCCAAATTCTTCCTACATAACAGACCAAGACCCATCATCAGTCAACTTCATAAGACTTGTCCTGTCAAAGTCAATTCTGAGTGGATCCCATAACTTTGTACATCAAGTACCTAGCATATTCTTCACAAATGCCTTGTGACAATAAGCAGGTTTAGATAAGAACAGTGTCCCCAAGATATGAACTTAAACACAAAACTAGAAAGCAGACCAGATTTATGCAACATAAGGCTAAAATGGAGTTAGATAGTTGCGTTGTGGAAACTTAGCATTTTTTATTTTTGGAAAATTAGACCATCAATTAAGCTGTAATATGGCTTACCTATTAGAATGTAGCATGTTATGTGAAAACAACAACTGTATTTCTATTTTATTAAATGAGGTTTGGGCTTTAGTATATTTGACTCCTGCCAGGGAGAGGCTATGCTATTTTTTATGTTTATTTACAGCTGGGGAAATCCAAATTTTACAGAGATATCCCCCAACAGAGAAGGGAATTTTTATACTTCCTTCTGTAACTATAGTTATTATGATAATCTTTAAAATTGTTTTTAATGCCACGGGTTTTTCTGTGATATTTTAGAAACTGTTAGAAAGAACAATTATTTAATAATTATCTGTTGGAAAAAATAACTTTAAGGCTTATTTGAGAAGCATAATAATGCACCATCTTTTTCTGTGATGAGTTTTTCCTGGTGTACATGCAAGTACATGTACATGTACATAGCTAGTTCCTGTGGTCAGGGATGTTGATCCCAAGGATACTGAAAACCAATTGTGCTGGTAGAATTTAAAGATTCAAAATGTAAATTAAATGTTACATATACAAACATACAAACATTCAATTGCCATAAATACTTGTGGTTAGAAATATAAATAAAATAATCAAAATGTCAGATTAAATCTAGTAAGATAAAGAAAACTAATTCTCCAGTTTTTCAGAAGAGACAAGGACTTGTTGAAATTTGTTGTTGTAGGCTCCAAGAACATAAATGTTCTGTAGGTTAGTACACGGAGGACTTTGTGCATATAACTTTGCCTTAAAAACAAGGATATCTAAATCCGGATGGAAGCAATATTTCCATTTCTGTTTATCTCCTCACATCCATATATCAACTTTAAGTTGATATATTTTAGTTCAGCAATGCTAAAACCTGGCCCCCAGTCATAAAGAAATAGCTCAAATTACTGGTTAAGTCCCTTCTCTCATGTCAAGTGAAGGTTTTCTTCCTGATGATCTGTTTAGATACAGTCTAGAAGGGTAGAGTTTTATTTTGGGCAAGATATTTAATTATAATTTAATTATTTCACTGGCCATTTCAAGAAGGCTGGAACCTAAGTATTGTAACCCCAGTTTTCAAGAGAGATAAGTGAAATTCTCCAACTAATTATATACTAATAAGCCTCTTTGATATCACAGCTAAACTATACTCCAAACATATTTTGCATAAACTAGAAGATTGGGTTATTGATAACAGACTTCTTGGCAAGGAACAGGCTGGATTCTATTTAGGCTATTCCTCTATTGCAGGGGTCGCCAACCTTTTGGACCTCAGGGACCACCAAACTCATACTTTTACATCCCAGGGACCACTAACTGGTTCTGTGGGCATGGCCTAATTTGTGGGTGTGGCTTGGTGACCATGTGACTGGCTGGGCATGGCTTGTATGGAGATAGGTCTCTGAATTAATCTATCATTCTCTGAGCAACTCAGTCTGCCTGCTTTGCCTGATTTTGGGTAAAAGTTGCTCTTTTTTAAATAAAAAAATCAATATTTATATAAATATTTATAATATTTCCTGTCATTGGCTAGCTCCCCAGTCTGTCACATAAAATTTGCTTGCAAGCAAACTCACAAAATTAACTCACAACACACCATGCATGTAAATATTGATTTTTTTATTTAAAAAAAGAACAACTTTCACCCAAAATCAGGCAAAGCAGGCAGGAAGATTGAGTTGCTCACAGAATCATTCAGTGGTCTATCTATCTGCCATCAGCTAGCTCAGTCTCTCAAATTTGCTTGCCATGAGTCTGCACTGAATTTGCTTGCAAGCAAACCTTCAGTCCTAAGGGAGGTTGCGCTTAAAAGCAGAGCTGAAGATCTAAAGACCAGCTAGAAAGCAAGAAATCCAACCATTTCCTGCTTCCTAGGTAATCTAAATCTCCCGGCACAGCAGAACAGATAATGGTCGGGAAAAAGGAAAAATAGCAATTTAGCAGGCAAGTTTACCAGGTAAGGAGTGAGTGGGCGGGGAGGGTTCCGGCGGGCCATGTGGCCGGCGCAGCCTTGTGTTTCTGTACAGCCTGGATTAATTGCTTTGTGGGGGTGCTCTTGGGGTGAGATTTCTCTGCGGCCCACCAAAATTTTCTCACGGCCCACCAGTTGGCAACCGCTGCTCTATTGATCATTGTTTTGCAGTGTTCCATCTGAATAATAAGTAAACTAACATTGCTAAGATGAAACCTTAGGTTGCATTTGTGGACTTTCGTTCAACTTTGATTCTTTAGACTGAAACAAATTATGGCTTAAACTCAAAGCATTATATATGGATATGAGTCTGTTGGATTTGGTAATGAGACTTCACACAGATTCCTTCAAGAAATTCATTCATTCTTCAACAGACCTTCCATCTGTCTCTTACAGTATTTCTATTACATTAAGGGTGTTAGTGTTGCGTTCTGTCTTTGCACATTTAGTCTCAGTGATACTATGACACCAAGTTTTTCCAGCCAAAATTGCTGACAGTGAATTGTCTAATTTGTTTTATGCCAACAATCTAATCTTACTTTCTACTACATCCATTGGTCTGCATAGATTGCTCTTTCATTTATATCAATACAGTATTTATTAATTTGGAAAAAAAACCACAAACATCGTGGCCTTCAGCCAAAATCTCCCCATAAATAAGTGGAAAGAGGGCACTATCTCACACCAACTAAACAGTAACCATCTATTGATACCTCTCCCTCTTATATACATCACCAGGTATCTGGTTGGCCCAAACCACACTCTTCAAATTAAAACATCTCGGCAACTAAATGTACTGCTCAAATTGTAATACTCTGCTGATGGTCATTTAATTTCTTCAGTTCTTCATCTTTTGAAAATGAAGCTTGCTTCTTTTTTTCTTTATGGAGCAGAGAGCTATGGGGCATTTCTCCAACATTTAATCTTGAATAATTTCAAAACAACATTTTTAAATCCATCTTGGCAATCCCGAAAGGTATTTTCATAGCCTTTCTTTGAGCAGAGACAGGCATTCAGCCTATCACAACATTGATTACCCTAGTGCTTTCAAATATTGAATAAAACTCAAGTCCCTTCCAGGTCCCTTCCAGACCTTTGACTACCCAGGCTTTGTCTGATTGAAAAAGGGACTTCTGTCCATGCATGGATACTCACCAGATGTTCTCGCCAGTGGTGGGATTCAAAGTTTTTTACTATCGGTTCTGTGGGCGTGGCTTGGTGGGCGTGGCAGGGGAAGGATACTGTAAAATCTCCAGTCAGAGGTCGTATTTGCCGGTTCTCCAAACTACTCAAAATTTCCGCTACCGGTTCTCCAGAACTGGTCAGAACCTGCTGAATACCACCTCTGGTTCTCGCCCATGAGAACAATATGATAGTCCCCCAATCCTTTAAGAGGATACCAAATGTTTCCATACAAGTTAATCTAAGCGCAAACAGTAAAGTTAGCCCTTAGTATGCCATAATAAAAACCAGTGTGGAATGTAAGCCATATTTAAAATATATCCTTATCCTCTCTCTTCAATCAGCCTTAACAAAACTCCAGATGCAACAAATGCCCTCTGGTGTATTTGAAATCAGCGACAAGAAAAATGCCTCTGTCTATACTCAGTGACTCTGCCCAACTCTGAATATTTGGATCCTCTCCTTCGAAGAAAAGCATGTTGGCCAGATCTCTGTAAGATAGCATTTTTACTGAAATCCCAGAAGAGACCCGTTTTCTGGTATTTCGCTACTTTCGCCTGCAAAGCAGCTCACCAACATATGTATCTTCCTCACTCCCTATGTAAATTAAGTTTCTTTGATTTCATTTGCCATTTTTAAAACTATCATTAATGGGTAATTTTTAAATATTTATAATCTGAATTTTACCCATCAATCATAGTTTTGCATTTTTATGGTATAATTGACATATAACTAAAAAACATGTATTCTTACACTCCATGGATATAATAAATAAATAAATAACGGGGGGGGGAGTTGTATGCATGCTGCACACAGATATAGGCACATAAACTAAATCTCTTGAAGTTAATGAAAAAAGCAGGCAGCAGCATCTGCTTCTAATAGTTTCACAAGACAAAGACTTGAGAGGAATAAGGTATAACAGATAGCAGATAATCAAAGTTGGAAGGGACCTTATAGGTCATCTAGTCCAACCCCCCCCCACCCCACCCAAGTGGGAGACCCTACACCATTTCTGACAAATGGCAGTCCAATCTCTTCTTGAAAGTCTCAAGTCATGGCGCTCCAACAACTTCCGAGGGCAAGGTGTTCCATTGGTTGATTGTTCTCGCTGTCAGAAAGTTTCTCCTTATTTCCAGGTTAAATCTCTCCTTGTTCAGTTTCCATCCATTATTCCTTGACTGGCCTACAGGAGCTTTAGAAAATAGCTTGACCCCTTCCTCCCTGTGGCAGCCCCTTAAATATTGGAAGACCGCTATCATGTCTCCCCTGGTCCTTCTCTTTACTAGACTAGCCAAGCCCAGTTCCTGTAACTGTTCTTCATATGTTTTAGTCTCCAGTCCCTTAAATCATCCTGGTTGCTCTTCTCTGTACTTTTTCTAGAGTCTCAACATCTTTTTTATAATGTGATGAACAAAACTGGATGCAGTATTCTAGGTGTGGTCTTACTAAGGCTTTATAGAGTGGTATTAGTACCTCCCTTGATCTTGATTGTATCCCTCTGTTAATATGATTTAGGATTGCATTAGCTTTTTTGGCTGCTGTTGCACACTGCTGGCTCATGTTTAGCTGGTTGTCCACCAAGGCTCCAAGATCCCTCTCACAGTTCCCGCTATTGAGCCTGGTTTCACCCAGTCTATATGTGTACTTTTGGTTTTTCTCGCCTAAGTATGATTTTTCAAGTGAAAAAATTAAGCTTTAAACTGAATTGTTCCATTTACAGGTAGTCCTTGATTTATCATAATATGTAAATAGTGCAGGATATTTGTTACATTATGACCTCTTTATCAATATAGCTGAAATGAAGACCTACTATCTGTATGTTAAAATATGTTGAAACATTTCATTGGGGTGTAAATACATGCCTGAATTTCGATTCTTAGATATAAATATATTCAAATTATATGTAGGTTTAGTCCCTAGTTTTCTTTTGTAAAATGATGATTGTCACCTGATGATGATGAATTTACTAATTTATATTCTGTTTTATTTATTTTTTATTAAAAATGGATTACCAAATATGCACCCAGTCTATGTAGTATTTCCCATCCTTATGCCTTTCTTCCTTGAGACAACAGTTTACTATTTTATCTTTCTCCCTCTCTCACCAGGGCTTATAAATCATTCTCTTCAATTGACTGAATGGCAGTGGTGGGATTCAATTTTTTTTTTACTACCAGTTCTGTGCACGTGGCTTGGTAGACGTGGTGTGGCTTGGTGGGTGTGGCTTGGTGGGCATGGCAGGGGAAGGATACTGTAAAATCTCCATTCCCTCCCCACCCCACTAACCTGCTTTCCAGCTCCATTCTCCTGTGCAGGGCAACAAAAGAAGACCCAGCCAATCAGCTGGGTTTCAGGAGGCAGAGAATAGATGGGGGCGCGGCCAGTCAGAGGTGGTATTTGCCGGTTCTCCAAACTACTCAAAATTTCCTCTACTGGTTCTCCAGAACTGGTCAGAACCTGCTGAATACCACCTCTGCTGAATGGCATATAATTCCTTAAATCCATAAACAAAACAATAATCAAAATTAAAACTAAGTTCATATATTATAAAACCAAAATGGATACATCAAGAGTCGTATATTTTAAAACCACAGTTAAAAGTTCTTATTTATCCCAAGCCATAGAATCCCTCCCCTCCAAGGCTTGGTGAAATAGTTAAGTCTTCACAGACTTTCTAAAGATCAGGAGGGAGAGTGGCATCTGAATGTCTGCTGTTCTAAAGAAAAGCAACAACCATGGAAAAGAGTGGGTCAAAAAGCCCACTCTATAAGATCTTACTGGTATGCACAGGATACAGCAGAAGGCAAGCCAACAAAATGCAGACCTTAAACTATGCTTTAAAAGAGACAGTCATCTGAGGAAGGTCAAATGGAAACCAGTGCAATTCTCAAAGAGGTGTTACACGATTGCCTCACAACATTTTGTTCTCCTTATACCTCCCTGGGATGTATAGTTGCATAATAAAGGGTTGTTGTTTTTTTGATGAAATCTTCACAACTGCGATAAAGTACAAATCCTCAAGATTTGAGATTTTTGGGAAATTCATTTTCTTCTTTTCTTTATTATACTGTTAACAAACAAAAATACATTTGTGGTGTCACTGGTGTAACATAGACTCCTAGTTAAAATTAAATGACTTGGATCCTTGGAGCCAATATTTTAGATAATAGTATGAACTTTTTTCAGGATTTAGAATATTATCCATTTTGAAAAGAATAAAAAGCTTAAAAAACTAATATTCATTTTGAAAGAATATACAACTGACATCATCAGGCTGTTTAATGTCTCTAGATTCGTATACTTACTATAGGATAAATACTTTTACTTCACTATTTCTTCCATGGTAAATATAAGGAATCTGGACTATTTCTCCTCCAACACCTCAGTGGCTGTCTAATCATATTGATTGTACATCTGAACTTACTCATTTGCTTGGCCTGATGTACACCAGCTGTTCTTTGTTGTTCCTATTTGCAGTCTTGGTATATGTAATATTAATTGCATGAGTGAATCCAATAATCTTTATACTTTTCTCATTTTGAACCAATCCACCTTTAATCCAAATACACCTTTGCGAAGGCTGTTTTACTTTCCACCATATATCATTAACCAGTGCTGCTGCTTATGGCAACCCGTTTCAGTGATCAAAAGACCACTGAATTAATCTTTAGGAGGCCAGGATATAGCCTACCCCACTGCAGATGGATACTTTTGTAGTTACATCCAACCCTGTGGTTTTAAGAGCATTGCATGCATGCCTATCATATCCACTTTCCATATAAAAAGTTCATAACAATTTAAATGTTTACAGATTACTCTCTCTCTCTCATCCTCCCCCTCCCTCCCTCTTCCTCTTTCTCTTTTTCTCCCTCTCTCTCTGTATTACACATGTCAGTAAAATCAAAACTGCAATAACAAATTTCTAAAAGCTTCTCAAATAGACATAACAAGATTCTAGTCAGTTAAATCAAATCTGCATGTTACATATTTATCTCAAAATCCCTTACAACTGAAAGCAGGAAAGAGTTACTTTACAGAGTTACTAATGGACAACTGAACCAATACATAGAATTGTTTGTCTAAATTATATTAATAAAATTGTAATCTCTTAAAATCATATTCTGGAATGAATCACATAATTCTCACGTATATAGATATGATCACATTTTATTTATTTATTTATATTTTATATTTCTAGACTGCCCATCTTCCTCAAGTTTATTTTCTAACATATCATCATCACATTGCCTTTTTGTTCCCATCTTTTGGTTTTCCACATCAGAATCTTGCCTCTGTTAAAACTAGATGGAGACCCTGTTGTAGATAATAATTCCTTCATCTAGACCCAATGAGAGAAATTCAAGAATTTTTAGAAGCCTGCTGCAAAAAATGTATGTGAAAGTTAAAATCATTGTATTTTTTTCTGATCTGAATGCTGCAGTTGGGCAATTTCTGTAAATCAGCAAATAATATTTTTCAGCTGAGATTATAGGTGTTTTTTTTATGAGAAAACTTCTGGAAAGAGTGTAATTAGAGTGCAATATGTTTTTAATCTCTTTGCATTTGATATAATCTACCAAGCATCTTTCCAAAGTAGTTCTGGTAACATGATGTTGAAGTGATTACTACTTGCCCTGTATTTTTAGAAAGTTGCAGTGAAAGAGTTTAACAACTTGGTATTTTTATTATAGAAATATTTAATGTCTGTAAGAAAGTACTGAAGAAGGTCACCTAGGGACTTGATATGAAGGGACAGCAATATGTAGATGACACCCAACTTGATTTTTCCTTGTCATCAATAACAGTGAGATTGAAAAAGTGCTTGGATTCAGTAGCAGGTTGGATGAGGCAAGAGAAGTCTTAATTCCCCTGGACCGGAAGATTATATTTAATCAATTTTGAACGGAGTTGAGCTTTTTCTTTTGAAACCTGGATGAACTTTGTGGCATGAAGTGTCTTTCACCAGATTCCATTGATGTTAGCCATGCTGTAATAACATCCCATCTGGACGACTGCCATACATTTTAGAAAGAGTTGCCTCTAAAAACAGTTGGAAACTATACATAGTGTTGAATGCAATAGCTAGAATTCTGATTAGCATTACTTGCCTGGATCATGTCTCATCAGTCTTAAAATAACTTCACACACTGTTGCTTATTTCTTTCCAGACCCAATTCGTATAGCGTTGCTTATTGTCAAAGGCCCATGAAAAGTTAGGCATTAAGTACTTGGAGGAGAGTTTCTTCTTTTAGCAACCTGTCTGGTGCAAAGGTGGTAACTGAACAATATATTCTCTAAGCACCATCTTCATCTGGTTAGGAAAAGGTTTTTCTCATAGTGGTGTCCTGGTTACAGAATACCCTTTCCCAAAAGAGATATCTGACATCATTTTTGTTACTCTTTAGACTAGTTTTCATTATTTATTCAGGTACCTCCAAACAAACTTATGGTCTTAAATATTTTGAAATCTCAATTTTTAATGCATTTTGATTTTCTGGTTGTCTTGAAGTACTCATTACTGAGTTTACTTAATCTGAATATGAAATCATTAATAACAACAATAAAAATATATGTTGCCATAATAAGTAACATGCATCATGTGTAGCTTTTGCTATCGGTTAGTATAATCAGAATGGTTATTGTCTGCCTAAGATAGCCTTGAAAATCCAGCTGAAAGCAATGCCGGGCATCTGTCTTTGGGGAGTGACATTGCCTGCAGCAGCTGATATAAACCCCTCTTGTTCTCTCTCCATGAGCCTGTGGAATTTCACCCAGTTGTACAAATAACATGAAGTGTTTTAAATCGCGTGTTGTCTTCTATTCCCTAGAGTCTGAAATAATGCATTTCAGATTTTCTTTTGCCCTCTGATTTTAACTATGTGCCTGCAAAGAAATCCAATCAATCATAAGGACCAATGTGACATTCTCCCCTGATAACAGAGGGCACTTTCTGGTCAAGTCATAGCACCAGGTGGTGGACCCATGGCAGCCCTGAGGGTTCCAGTTACATCCAGTTAATGACCAGTCCACCCATGACAAATTTGCACACAAAGGCGACTCAAAACCCTGCCTCAGTTCAAACTCCGTTGAAGTTAATGGGGCTTGTGCTTTGATGGTGGGGCTGTCCAGCAGGGAACGCTTAATCCCAGCTTCAGCTTTATTTTATAGACTACACAGAAGATGGCGCAGAGAGATAAGGTGGCATTTTAGGGGCAGGCAGAGAGGGGGAATGAAAGCGAGGGAGCTGTTTTGGAAAACACAGGTGTTGTGTGTAAACAGAGACAGACTCCTGTCTAGACAGTATGCTGCAGGCCTACGAAAGGGAACTGCCGAGAGTACATCCACGTCCTTTGAATGATGGCTATTCATGAATTTTAGCATTGCAGCATTTATATAGGAGCTGAACTTAAAAGAGACCAAACTGGCTAGACCAGTAGGGTGACTGACCCGACCTCTTCTAAACACTTTATCAAAAGGGTGTATAGTCAGGGACGATGAAGTCACTGGTATTTTTATCCAAACATTGTCTGCAATAAAAGTTTTTTTTTAACAAAAAAAAAATCTCATGTTTCTTTAGCTTTGGGCCAAAAGAGGTTCCTGGGAGAAAAACAACTGAATTATTGAGGCTGAGTTGAGTGACAATGTTGATTTGTTGAGGGTTTAAAATAGAATTCTTTTTTCTAGAGAATTCTTTTTTCTTATTTTGTTTTAATATCTTGCTCTTTTTTTTAGCTTTAGACCAAAAGAGGATTCTATACTAAGTTATTAGGAAAGAGAGACAATATGATTTGCTACATAGTTAATACTTGGGATAAATCTAGGCATTTCTGCTTCTCAGGCTGCGTAGGGATGACTTCATTGTCGCACTCCTCCCAAGATGACATGAGCATATGTGGTATTTCTAAATCTGTCTTCCCCAAACGGACAGAGATTTCCAATCCCATCACCACTAGTCGACAATGGACATGCCTTCCGGGATGATAGGAATCACAGTTCAACATATTTGGAGAATGCTAATGTAAAGGAAGGCAGCTGGGAAGCAGCAAAAGCAGTTTCTTCTTACAATTACTGTTTCTTTAGCTATGTTTGGTAGAATGGGCTTAATCCTGGCCTTGTAGTGAGTGCAAAGATCCCATAAAATGGCCTTGAATATAAGTTCTAAAGTGAGAAGGATTTTGAAGTTTTTTTCTCTCTGCATTTGTCTGTTAGCCTTGCCTTGTGATATTGGAGTTTAACTCAGGAGAAAAACACCCAAGGAACACATTGGAGGGAGTTAAACAGTGAAAGGAAGGCTTAAAGTGTTCACCGCAGGTTTCTGTTGATTTCAAAACCACCTCTAGTTTATGTGTGATCAGGATGAGCCTGAATTTAAAGAGTCTCTACTTTCTTTTCTAGTCTCACTGTGAGCCACAGATAGGGGATGAGCAAAAACATTTCTTAACTTTTTGCATGCAGCACTTAAAAAAACCAATTAAGAGACATGCAGCTCCAGTTGAAAGTCCTATTTTTCAGTCTAGGGCTGTGCCATATAATTTGATGGGTTGTGTATCTTAGTCTTAAGTTAGCCAATCATAGATACAGTAACAGTTACTAAATTGTAAAGCTGGAATGCAGAAATGTCTTATCCATTAAGTCTATTAAGTCCCTTAATTAGACTTTGCCAAGTTCCTTTCCATGCCCCCTCCACTGGCTCTGTGGAAGTTAATGCTGCCAAGCCTTTACAGTATCATAGGAATTTCTCGAATAACACATGAATGTCTTCAAACTCCTGATCATTTTATGCTGCGTATAAGTCGGGATTCTTCACATATCAGCTACTTTGGGAGTTGATTCAATGCTTGAATTTTAAAACAAAAGTCACAAATACCTACCATATGTTTTTTTAAATGGTTAGTAGGGCTGATACACAGACAGCCCTCCTGTGGTACTATCTAATTTATATTTTATACTGGGTGATCATCACACACATTTTTATTTGGATAAATGCTTGAGGCAAGAGTTTCTTCTCAATCTTAAACAAAAATAGAATAGAATAGAATAGAATAGAATAGAATAGAATAGAATAGAATAGAATAGAATAGAATAGAATAGAATAGAATACTTTATTGGCCAAGTGTGATTGGACACACAAGGAATTTTTCTTGGTGTAAATACTCTCAGTATACATAAAGAAAAGATATATTCGTTAAGAATCAAGAATCATAACATACAACACTTAATGATAGTCATATCATTATATTATCAAATATTAGATTTGGAGCTATTTTTACCTATTAGTTTATTTTCGCTCTTCTCCAGTGATTTTCCAGAAACCAGTGAAACTATTGAGGGGGAAATAAACACAATGGGGTCTGAGGCACTCAGAGGTAGACACAATGGGGCAGACAAAAATGTGACAGAGGTCATAGACTCACGGCTGTTTAACTCACAGCTGTTTATAGGAGCACTCTTGGGAGTTACTGAGTAGAAAATGGGGGCGGTTTTCTTTGTTTTTGAGGTGAAAAATGAAACTATGTCTTGTTTTGCTCCTTTTTGTTTACTTGCAACTAGGTTTAGAGCTAATTGACTAATCTCTCCGGTGCAGCTAAAAAGGAAAAGCGTATTTGCTTTTAATTAATGAAACTCATTCTTTCAATGCTGGTAAATGATGGAGATTGATAGGTAGATGATAGATAGATAGATAGATGACAGATAGATAGATAAATAGATAGATAGATAGATATGATATGATATGATAGACAGATGATAGTGTTTAAAACAGAAATTATAAACAATATTACTAGTGAAATGCCTACCAAAATGAATGGAGTTGCTGTATAAAATGATGCTTACCAGTGTATGGTTCATTACTGACCATTTCTGTTCAATCCTGCACTCTGAATCTGAGGCTTGCATGCAGGTAGATCTGAAATGTGAATAGGGTTTGATGGAATGGTTGTTGGTTTCACTAAAATATTACTTTCCCACTCCCCAGCTTCTGCAGGGAGTCGATCATTCTGGGTTCCTCCCAATACAAGAAGAACATTTCCCAGTTTCCAGTAGTGTCTGTACTTCTAACTCCCAGCCATATGTTAGCATTATTCCCCATGCAGGAAAGAAAAGTACTGAAGTTAAGAAGGAGATCAGACAGACAGTTACAAAACAATAAGATTTTTATTTATAGAAGGTTTTTTTTTACATGACAGTATTTTAATGAGAAAATACCAGATGTAGGGATTTCTATACATATAGTCTGTAGACTGCCTTCTGCCTACAAATGCTGGTGATCTGATTAATTAATGAGTCAGATTAATAATGTACATGTTGAGGTGTAGGATCTCATCATAATTCCTACTCATGACCCCATTCATAGGCATGCATACAAATGGATACATAGGCTACATTACAACATATATTGGCAGTTAAGGCTCCAGCATACAGCTAATCCTCGACTTACAACAGTTCATTTAGTGACCATTCAAAGTTACAATGGCACTGAAAAAAGTGATTTATGACTATTTTTCATATTTATGATTGTTGCAGCATCCCCATTTGGTCATGTGATCAAAATTCAGATACTTGGCAACTGACTCATATTTATGACGGTAGCAGTATCTCGGGGTCCTGTGACTACTTTTTGTGATCTTCTGACAAGCAAAGTTAATGAGGAAACCAAATTCACTTCACAACCATGTTAACTGCAGTGATTGATTTAATAACTGTAGCAAAAAAGGTCAAAAATTGGGCCAAACTCAGTTAACAAATGTCTTGCTTAACAACAGAAATTTTGGGTGTAATAGTGATAGCACTTAGACTTATATACGGCTTCACAGTGCTTTTACAGCCCTCTCTAAGTAGTTTACAGAGTCAGCATATTTGGCCCCAAAAAACTGGGTCGTCATTTTATCGACCTTGGAATGATGGAAGGCTGAGTCAACCTTGAGCCTGGTGAGATCCGAACTGCCAAATTGGAGGCAGTCAGCAGAACTAGCCTGCAGTACTTCACTCTAACCACTGCACCACCACAGCTCTGTGGTCATACGTTGAGGACTACCTGTATGAGGAACTCTCTAATTATGGCAATACAGGGTATGATGGGCAGTTTTAATCCAAATTTTATTGGGGAAATTGTGAGTAAATTCTCTTTTCTAACTGAGTTACATGATCCTGAGATTCATAGCCAGTTCTTTATAGCACTGGTTTTCATATTTAGCAACTTTAAGTCATGTGGACTTCAACTCACAGAATACCCCAGTAGGTTGAGTGAGAAATTCTGGGAATTGTAGCCCACACATCTTAAAATCTAAAATATCCAAAGCATTGCAGCAAACTATGGTATTAATGAGATCACATACCGTAGCTATGTTTACAGGATGTAGGTGTATTGGACTCAGTAAAGCTTTTTACAATGGCTGGACCTGTCATAAGTTTAGTCACTGAATAAGTAGTTGTTAAATGCTAACCACCTGTATTATAAATGTAGAAAATATCTCATGGGTATCATTTCAACTGCTGGAGTGAGGGGGGGTGGGGAAGAATAGCTACCCTGTTTCTGCTTGTTTTGCTCATTCTCTGACCCATTCTGCGCCATCATTTCCTGGACCTTATGAAGGCTAACATGGAATTCTGGATTGTGTAGTCTAACACTTCTAAAAACGTTCAGCTGGGAAAGGCTGCTTTGTACTTCTATATCACAAACAATAGTAAAATGTGCAAGTCTTGTTAATATTTCACTCAAAAGAACAGGAGACAGTTCTTTAATTATCCTGATGCTCTAGTAGGGAACATCGCTGATGCTCCTGAAAATATACCATCACCAAAATAAGATGAGAAAGTATGCAGAGCATGGCTTCTGGAATTCTTTCCAGACCCTTTTACCAGAAATAGCCAGAGAAGGCATCTTTATTTTATTTTTGAGTTGTCTTTAGGTGTGGGCATGTTTCTGCTCTACATTGCATCTATATGTGTTTGTGGGTATGTGCGCACAGAGGATCACAGGTTGCCTGGGTCCATTCAGTCTGGGCCACCTGACTAAGAAAGGCAGTGGGAATTAGAATGAAAGCCATATTGGAGAGGGTTTTTTTCTGGAAGTATTTTTCTCCACAGTTACAAGCTGGATCAAGTCAATTTTTTTGAACCCCAAATCTCTCTTGTTGATTGTTTCCAACATACCAAATTTGATCCTGTTCTATTTTTGGAGAGTTATCCTGTTAGTAGAATAGAATAGAATAGAATAGAATAGAATAGAATAGAATTCTTTATTGGCCAAGTGTGATTTATTGGCCAAGTGTGACAAGGAATTTGTCTTGGTGCATATGCTCTCAGTGTACATAAAAGAAAAGATACATTCATCAAGAATCAAGGTTCAACACTTAATAATAGTCATAGGGTACAATAAGCAATCAAATCATACTAGGAAACAGTCAATTAAAAAATCGTAAGGATACAAGCAACAAAGTTATAGGCATACAGTCATAAGTGGGAGGAGATGGGTGAAAGGAAGGATGGGAAGATTAATAGTAATAGTAATGCAGACTTAGTAAATGTTGGACAGTCTTGAGGGAATTATTTGTTTAGCAGAGTTATGGCATTCAGGGAAAAACTGTTTTTGTGTCTAGCTGTTTGGGTGTGCAGTGCTCTATAGCAGTGGTCGCCAACCTTTTGGACCTCAGGGACCATCAAACTCATAATTTTAGATCCCAGGGACCACTAACCGGTTCTGTGGGCATGGCCTAATTTGTGGGTGTGGCTTGGTGGCCATGTGACTGGCTGGGCATGGCTTGTATATAAATATTATAAGTATTTATATAAATATTGAATTTTTTATTTAGAAAAGAGCAACTTTTACCCCAAATCAGGCAAAGCAGGCAGACTGAGTTGCTCGCAGAATGATAGATTCATTCAGAGATCTATCTGTCATTGGCTAGCTCAGTCTGTCACATAAAATTTGCTTGCAAGCAGACTCACAAAATTAACTCACAATACACCATGCATGTAAATATTTTATTTTTTATTTTTAAAAAAGAGCAACTTTTTTAAAAATAAAATATTTACAACTTTTACCCAAAATCAGGCAAAGCAGGCAGGCAGATTGAGTTGCTCACAGAATCACAGATTCATTCAGAGATCTATCTGCCATTGGCTAGTTTAGTCTGTCACATACAATTTGCTTGCAAGCAGACTCACAAAATTAACTCACAACACACCATACATGTAAATATTGATTTTTTTAATAAAAAAGAGCAACTTTTACCCAAAAGCAGGCAGATTGAGTTGCTCACAGAATCATTCAGTGATCTATCTATCTGCCATGAGCTAGGTCAGTCCCTCAAATTTGCTTGCTGTGAGTCTGCACTGAATTTGCTTGCAAGCAAACCTTCAGTCCTAAGGAAGGTTTGGTTGTGCTGAACCGAAGATCTAAAGACTAGCTAGAAAGCAAGAAATCCAACCATTTCCTGCTTCCTAGCTAATCTAAATCTCATGGCACAGCAGAACAGATGATGGTCAGAAAAAGGAAAAATAGCAATTTAGCAGGCAAGTTTACAGGGTAAGGAGTGAGTGGGGAGGGTTCCCGCGGGCCATGTGGCCGGCGCAGCCTTGTGTTTCTGCACAGCCTGGATTAATTGCTTTGTGGGGGTGCTCTGGGGGTGAGATTTCTCTGCGGCCCAACAAAATTTTCTCATGGCCCACCAGTGGTCCCCGGCCCACCAGTTGGCGACCACTGCTCTATAGTATCCGTTTTGATGGTAGGAGTTGAAACAATTTATGTCCAAGATGTGATGAATTGACTAATGGAGGAATAGGCATCCCACACCTCTTTCTTTCCATCTTGCTACTGGATTGGAAATAATGGAAGAAGCCACATAGATAACACAAATAGCACACGGAAAATCTCACTCCAAACACCACACACCACCACTCAGCTTAGCCAATCTAATTAATCTAATGCTCAGAGAAGGTCTTTGCTAGGTTAAGAGGAAAGGAGAGAAAAGGAAAGGGCAGACTTGCAAGTTGCTATTCCAGAGGTTAATTTATTACTTGGGGTGGGGGTGGGGGATTGTGTAAAGCATCATCAGAGTTACTCTTGCTGCTCTCCATAAACCCAGAATAAATGTTTGTTTAAATGTAGCCCAGTAATAAGAACAAAAGCAAGGGCAAGCTACCCTTCCCCTCATGACCCTTCTTGGAGTGCTGGGAATTTGCCTGCAGCCAGACCCATTCAAGCAGGAGGAAAGGAGGGAGTCAGTGCAGGGGCCTCTTTCAGAGAAAGGGGCCTCCAAGAAGGGAATGGAGCTTTCTCTCTTTTCTGATTAAGGTTTCTTGCTCTTCCCCAAGGTAGTATGTGTATTGCAAAAAAACGATCCTGTGGGATATGTTAGTTAGGCTGAGAAAACAGACTGTTGACCCAGAGAACTTTATATAGGTAGTTCTTGACTTACGACCATAATTGAGCCCAACATTTCTGTGGCTCAGTGAAATAGTTGTTAAGTGAATCACGGCAGTTGTTAAATTACTAACGCAGTTGTTAAATGAAATTAAGCTTCCCTCTGTGACTTTGCTTGTAAGAAGACTGCGAAAGGTGATCGCGTGACCTGGGGACACTGTAACCAGTGGTGGTATTCAAATGAAGTTGCCACCGGTTCGGTGGGTGTGGCTTGGTGGGCACACTTTGCGTGCGTGCACGCACTTTGCATGCATGCACGTGCCAAATGTGCACTTTGCGCAGGTGCAGAGGCATTTGCGCAGGCGCAGAGGCATTCTAACTCGCCTCCTGCAAGCCTGCATTATGTTGGTTGCTGCAGCAGCTGCCACGCGGCGCTATTCTGTGCTGCGCAAAGCAGCTGCACTTTGAATTCTGGCCATAAAAGTGAGTATGGTAGCCCGAGCGGGCAGGTGGGCCAAACACAGAGCAGCAGAGAGAACCGGTTCTGTCTCCGCTGCTCATCGCCACTATCGGCTCTCCAGAACTGGGCAGAACCAGTCGAATACTACCACTGACTGTAACTGTCATAAATATGCGTCAGTTGCCAAGATCTGAATTTTGATCAGGTGACCATGGGGATGCTGCAAACTAGTAAGTGTGGAAAAACAGGCACGTCACTTTTTTCAGTGCCTTTGAACGATCACTACATGAACTGTTGTAAGTCGAGGACTTCCCATATGTGTAAACTACCCGATATGTAAAATGTGAGTCATGCAGCTACCTTTCACCTTTCATTTCCTCCAAGGCAGTGTTTCTCCCTCTTGGCCAGTTTAAGTAATGTGAGGACTTGAAACAGCCAACACTCTTGGCTGGGGAATGTTGGGAATTGAAGTTCAACATATCTTAAATTGCCAAGGTGGAGGAACACGGCTCTAATGTAATTACATCTTTCTAGATGAGCTGCTAGCAAGCTTTGCTTATAAAGCTTCCACTGCCCCCACTGTCATCTGCATGAGCTCAGCTCTTTTTTTCAAACTATTACTGGCACAAGTGGATTTTTCTTACTTTTTAAAAAATAATTCCTGGCCTGTGCCAGGACGCCGTTGGAATGTTTATAAACAAAGAGGCTGGCGGGAAAGAGGATGCTTTCCTTTGAAGTGGCCCTGATTTGGATCAGGCCATTGTGTAATTGTGTGACAGAATGGGGAAACATAAAAGCCAGAAGGGCAGTGCCACAATGCTTATTTTATGTATTGTATAGTTGGCCCCGGTGGGGATTTAAGTCTAAGTAGCCACTCAAGTCCTAATTCAAAAGGCTAACTGTTGTGCCACCTTGCCTTAATACACACTGATATAATAAAGTTAATGTTTTAAGAAGTTTTATTAATGTTTTATCAGGAAATAATTTTAAAACAGTGTGGATTGGGGTATATTGCTGTGATAACTGCATACATTTCCCCTCTATAACTCATGACCTCATCACCATCCCCAACCCCCAAATAGACTACTTTAGCAATAGGTACTTTTGAGTTTCCTCAAAAGCTGTAATTCTTATTATAACTTGGGGCTATTATAAGAGGAGTAACACCTGTATTGCAGGTGCCTTATTTGCTGTGTAAATGCTTTTGATACAGTTCTGTTGTTTTTGATCTTTAAAGACTTTAATAGCTTGAGCCCTTGGAATCTGAGGGATTGCCTTCTTCAGGTAGAGGTGACCCATCCGGTCTGCTCAGCTCAGATGGCGCTGTGACCATTTCCCAATCCATGTGGGATGAGTCCAGTGGGGACCGAGTGACAGTGTTTTCAATGATAGCAATAGCAACAACATTTAGACTTATATACCCTTTCATCTTGCTTTACAGCCCTCTAAGCACTTTACAGAGTCAGCATATTGCCCCCAACAATCTGGCTTCTCATTTTACCAACCTTGAAAGGATGGAAAGCTGAATCAACCTTGAGCTGGCCAGGATCGAACAGCTGGCAGTCAGCAGAATTGGCCTGCAATATTGCATTTTAACCACCATGCCATCGTGGTATGAGTGGCCTCTGCTGGATGGAACAGCTTTCCCTTAAAGTCAGATTGGGGATATTTCTGATGATTGTCAAAATGCCTTCAACAAGGCTTTTGAAAGTGGATATCACTGTAACTAAGATGTAGAATATTTATTGAGCAGTGACCAATTTTGGTTACCCTAAGAGGAAGACAAGCCTTGTTCTTGTTGAAGAATATATAAAGTTGCCTCAGAAATATCCTGTTACCTGATGCTGCAATACAATCCTAATTAAATTTCATGTTCCATTTAATCCAAAATATATCATTTTTGCTCAGTGATGAATCACACATGCTTATTCGGGATTCAAGCAGAGAGATCCCCTTTTCCTTAATTCAAGTTGGAAGCAATTTTGGACATTTTGTCCTTTTATGCACATGTGAGAAATTCTACAGAGACTTTCTCTTTTTTTCTTTTGGAATATGATTGTGCTCATGTGAAAATGGTTAATGTTTCTCTGTTTCAAATAACTGTGCACAGCCAAACACTGATGATTTCCTGTCCTACCCAAGGATTGGGTTGCTTTCTACTGGTGCCAGCCGCATTCCTCTGCCCACCCTCTCTGGCACTTGAGAGCCATTATTTGCTTCTATTTTGTGACAGGTGGCTACCATATATTGGATCCTCCTGCTCAACCACTCTAAATTCAGTGCCAAGTATTATTTGGATTTGCCTTTGGGGAACTGTAATATGGCAGCCAATTCCTGCACACCAGAAATGAATGTCAGTTCAGCTTCCCTAATTAGCACTGAAGGACTGGGTTTTTTTTACTATTAGACAAGGAATGACCTGGAGAGTTTAAGCCTTTACCTCAAAATAAAAATGAAACACAGGTGTGAACAAAATAATTTTCTTCCTCTTGAAGGAAAGAATAAAACTGCTCATGGCAAACTGGAACTTGAAGAGTTTAAGCCAGAAGCGGATGATTCAAACAGATCTGAATAGCGTTTTTATCATCTTAATGGCTTGTATGCAAATGTACAAATTTTCATTGTGATTTACAAACACCCCCTTGATTTAATAATGTCCGTACCATGATTACTAGGGGTGAAGGGAAACAAATTTTGGTCATAGTATTTTTCTCTGGATGTCAATGCCAGGGTCCAATGAGAGGGAACACCAAGAATGCTATGAACTTATTTTAAATTAAGAATCTGCAAAATGTTAATTTCCAAAGTAGGAAATCAATTAATTAAAATACCTAAGTAGTATCTAGAACATTCAACCCCAATCACCAACTACTGTCTAGTAGTAGTAGTTATCTTTACTACTACAGAAAGTTGCAGCCTTTCCTGGATCCGTAGTCCCTGCACTCAGTCATTCAAGCCCTAGTCATTCACACATTTGGACTACTGCAACATGGGGCTACCCTTGAAGAGCATTTGGAAACTACAGCTGGTGCTAAGCAGGGGTGGGATTCAAATTTTTAACAACCGGTTCTGTGGGCGTGGCTTAGGTGGTGGGCCTGGCATGGTGGTCATGTGACTGGGTGGACATGGCTTGGTGGTCATGTTATTGGCTGGGTGTGGCCAACTCAACATCACTCACATCGAGGCATGCATCTCCTCACCTGGCCTCTCAGGACTGTGTGGATGCTGCAACAGTTGTAAGTGTGAAAAATGGTCATAAGTCACTTTTTTCAGTGCCATTGTAACTTTGAATGGTCACTCCACACAAGCAAAATACCAGCAAGGGAGGGGGAAAAAACTCCAGAGACATTCCTGAGACAGGAAGTCTAGTCCTGCCAAGAATGTAATAAGGGTTAATGGAGAGGCAGTTTCTGTAAGCAACACCAGAATGTTTCCTTCCTGCCTTCCTTACAGGATTA
Source organism: Pseudonaja textilis (assembly GCF_049901715.1). NCBI lineage: Eukaryota > Metazoa > Chordata > Lepidosauria > Squamata > Elapidae > Pseudonaja > Pseudonaja textilis. Next base: position 38,719,893 of record NC_141990.1, on the reverse strand, counting down.
GGCCAGTAATTTCTTCTAACAACTGGTTCTCCGAACTGCTTAGAATGTTAACAACCAGTTCTAGCGAATAGGTGCGAACTGGTAGAATCCCACCTCTGGTGCAGAACAAGGCTGTACGGGCAGCTTTTGGGTTCCAAGAGTGGCCCATGAAACACCGCTGCTTTGCGAACTTTACTGGCTGCCATTTTGCCTCTGGGTGCAATTCAAGGTGCTGATAATCATCTTTAAAGTTCTTCATGGCATGGGTCTAGATTACTTGAGGGACTGCCTCATCCCAAAGGGATTGGCCTACCTCACCCATACTGGCAGAGGCAGCACTCTGTGGGTCTCATTGGCCAGGGTAATTGTAGCTGGTGAGATGCAGGGGAAGAGTCTTCTCTACTCTTGCCCTTTGGAACATCTCAAAGCCTCCTGAAGTGAGGTTGGCTCCAATCCTCCTGACCTAAAGACTTTGTTTTGCCAGTTGGCTTGGGGTTTCAATAGGGGAGCTTTGCATTGGAGGTGGTTGATAGATTAATAATAGATCCCACCTTCCCCTCACCGCTCCTACTCCCTCTTTCCCCATTGAGAATCTGGATTTTTATAGTATTTCATTTGTATTGTATATAGCGGTGATCACTAACCTTTTCGTTGTTGCATGCTGAAAGTGCACATGTGCACACACACACATGCCTTCACCCATAATGCAATGTACGCATGACCCCCCCCCGTGCATGCAATCCCTCTGTGTGTGCACCACATGCTTCTGCACATGAGCATGCGACCCCTGCACCATGCACCTTGGCGCATGCCTACGTGATCTCCCCACATGCACTCCACCGCCCCCCGTGCATGCACAATCAGCTGCTTGGCAGGGTGTGTGCGTGCATGCGCAATGGATCAGTTCCAGGCAACGGCTCGTGTGCCAACAGAAATGGCTCTGCGTGTCACTTCCGGCACGTGTGCAATAGGTTCGCCATCATGGGTATATAGGTTTTGCATTTTTTATTCTTCTTAACCATTGTAAGCCACCCAGAAGCAAAGAAATAAGATGGTCAGCCAATACATTTCATAAATAAATAAAAATACTGTCTCCCCTTTCCTAGACAAGATAGCCTCATTACTGTTTTCTTACACTCTGGAGGTTTCACATTTCGATTAATTTAAAGATCTGTGCAAAAGCTGTAACTGATACAGAATAATTATTTTTAAATAAGTTTTGAGATTTTTTTAAAAAAATATTGGAGTTCTGTAAGTGCTAACTAGTGGTACAAGAAGCGCTATGATGTTTGTGGGCAATTCGAAAATACTGCATAAAACAGAGTTACCTCTTAATATATGAATGACTGATGGAGTAAATTTCGCATTGTGTTTCTCCAAATAAATGGTTGGCTTTTTCAGCACTGCTTAAACATCAGACAGGTTCAGATTAGCCAAATGAATACAGACAACCCTTGATTTACAGCCATGTGATTTAGTGACCAAAGTTAGAATGGCACTGAAAAAAGTGACTTACCATCAATCCTTGCACTTATGACGGTTTCAACACCCCAGAATCACGTACTTACCAGATGCAACCTCCCCAGCTGGCTTCTGACAAGCAAAATCATAAATAGAATAGAATAGAATAGAATAGAATAGAATAGAATAGAATTCTTTATTGGCCAAGTGTATTGGACACATAAGGAATTAGTCTTTGGTGCATATGCTCTCAGTGTACATAAAAGAAGAGATACATTCGTCAAGAGTCAAGAATCATCAGGTACAATTAATGATAGTCATAGGGTACAAATAAGCAATCAAATTATACTAGGAAACAGTCAATATAGATCATAAGGATACAAGCAACAAAGTTATAGTCATACAGTCACAAGTGGGAGTGGATGGGTGATAAGGAATGATAAGAAGATTAATGGTAATAGTAGTGCAGACTTTGTAAATAGTTGGATAGTGTTCAGGGAATTATTTGTTTAGCAGTGATGGCTTTGGAGGTGGGGGACACTCTTCTTGTGTCTAGTTGTTCTGGTGTGCAGTGCTCTATAGCATCGTTTTGAGGGAAGGAGTTGAAACAATTTATGTCCCGGATGTGAGGGGTCTGTAAATATTTTCACAGCCCTCTTTTTGACTTGTGCAGTATACAGGTCCTTGACTGAAGGCAGGTTGGTAGCAATGGTTTTTTCTGCAGTCCTAATTATCCTCTGAAGTCTGTGTCTGTCCTGTTGGGTTGCAGAACCAAACCAGATAGTTATAGATCATTTGTGGAAGGCAGATTTTCTTAACGACCATGTGATTCACTTAACAACTGCAGTGATTCGTTTAATAACCAACACAGAAGGTGGTAAATTTGGGCATGTCTCACTTAACCATCTTTCATTGTGGAGATTCTGGTCCCAGTTGTGGTTGTAAGTCAAGGACGACCAGTATTGTTTAAAATAATTTAGTTAGGATGCTTTGTTGAATGAATATAAAATCCTCCAGTCTTTTTACACCAATATATTATTTTAATATTGTTTTTAACTTCTTGTGATAGTGCATATTGCTGTGTGGTAATTGCTTCAAACAGAGTGGCAAGCCGCATAAAAAAGGCACCCACAAATTGCTATTTCATGATATAAATATGATTATACTAAATAAATGAAAAGTAGCTGACTCTGCAGACAATTTAGCTTTTCTGTGTTAAGGAAAGAGGATTTTAAAGACTGTCAGTATCTCTTTATGATAAATTTAGAGAGCAGATTAGCAATTCCAAGGTTTTAAAAGTAGAACAGAGTTGCTCCTGCTGTTAACAAATCCAGAAGAAATTCTCTTGCTCTTGTTTAAATATAGCTTTATAATAGGAACAAACGCAAGGGCAAGCTCCCCTTCTCCTCCTGACCTCTCTTGATGAAGTGCTGGGGACTGCCCGCAGCCAGGCTCATTCAGGCGGGCGGGAGAGTGGGAGGGATTGCAGGGGCCTCTCTTGGTGGAAAGGGGCTTTGGGCTGGGCACACTGTGCTGAAAAGTTGCTTTTCCTCTTTAGAAGTTCTACTTCTAAGCTTCAATCATACCTTTCCATTACTATCAGAACTCGCACTTTCTGCAGCTGCGCAGAAACTACAGTGAACTGTGCTTTACAAGCCAGCAGTCCCTCATGACATAGGTTAAAACAAAATAGAACCTATGCTTTGTATTTAAAAATGCATCTGATTAGCATAAAAAGAAAACACAGCAAGAAGAAGAAAGGCACAGATTCTGCTTAATTGTTCTTAGATTCTTCTATATCAAGGATTCCACAACAGTAAAGTGGGTTGGTTTTCTTGAACATTCCATGTTTGGATAACAAATGTGTTAAATTATATAGCAGTTATTAGTTATACCGCCACAAAGATATAAGAAAATCCTCTTCAGGTCAACTCTAACTTCTGGTAGGTGGTCACTGTTGTTTTCTTGGAACAATATGAAACTGGTTGCTATTGCCTTCCTTCAGGATGTTATTTACTTATTTGAACTGTCCTTGTTTAACTTCAGCCAAGGTCAGTGAAATGCTGCCATTTAGTTGGGACAAGAAATTTAATCTAGGATAAGAGTAGCAATTTTTTGTTATAATCGTTTAGGAAAGTATGGTGATATTCCATAAAAGTAGGCTTGGAATTCTCTTTGTTTAAAAAACCAAAAATATCTAGCCCTAAGTACATAATTCAATGAGCAATTCAGGGATGCTAAGAAAGTGACTGATGGTGCATGCAACCCATATGTAATTCTAAGAAGCTCTTTAATGGAATAACTAAACACCTATCAGTTTTGAAATTCCCATGTTACAATTTTTCCTTTGCTTCTCCTTCACACCAAAGTATTTTCACACTATAGCCCTTGGAGAGGGTGTGTACTCTTTTCTTGTTGCTGTTGTAGATCCTTGGGCTGTGTTCTGACTTGATCCTTAAATTGGTCTTATAGTAAGCATTATAAAGGACCCCAGCCCAGGAGCTGGTGAAGATATAATTCATAACACTCTTCTGGAAATCATGTGGCACTTGTTTCTGTGATGAAGTGGTAGCCAGTAATTATTCCATATGGCAAACTTAAATACTGTCTCAACTTAAGAATTTTAGGAGAGGGACATTTTGAGGTTTTGGGTGGATGCTGAAAAGAGACCAGTTCTATTTCCACAATTTATATCTACTCACATTTATAATTTTATTTATTTGAAAATTATAATCTGCTTTTCAGTCCAGAAGAATTGTGATGGAAAACAACAGCGTGGGTAGAAACTGAAACTTTAAAAACTTTGTGCTACAGTAGCTTCAAATTTAAGCATACTTATGTAGACCCAAGGAAATGACTGGGCCATGGTCAGTATGAGTAATTTGCACATAAGTCTTAATGAATTAAAGCCTAAATTTGGCCTAGGTTACTTTAAGTATGATTAAATGTGGTTCAACTTAATGCTGGTAATTCCAATAATGGAATCCACAAATTTCTTATCACTATAAAAAGTAAAGCAGTTACAACTCCCATAACATGAAATTAATATTTATTTTCTAAAAAAAAAATCAGTGCCTCCAGAGCTATTACTCTTGCATAAATGAACTCACAACCAAAAATGCTTTGTTAAATTTGTAGACTGGCATCTAGCTAAGTTGGACCTTTAATAGATATATGCAGTTAGAAGTATCTACATGTCAGGATCTGCAAGTCTCACATTCAGGATCTCAGTTTTAGCTGGAATTAAAATCCACATATCTTAAAATAGCCAAGTTTGAGAAACACTGGTTGAAATTGTTCTTTGCCTGCACAGTAGAGAAAGGTCTATTTATTGGTACCATAGCATCTGAAATGTAATGAGAGCTCCTGGATTGTATAAACAGTTACTGCTGCTGTTTTCTTAGCACCTGTGGGATATGAGTTGCTCTGGGCTTGGAAAGACATCTCCACTCTGCACCACAGCTGTTGTGACTGTTGCAGCTAACTGTAACAGTGCTGGGTCATGAAATCACTCTTGACAGGGCTTAATGGAATACAAATGCTGTTATTACAACTGTCCAAAGAATAGATGGCTGTATATATGGCCCACATCAGGAGGGGCTGCCCTATTACACTGCACCTCAGCTGAAGTGTTTATGATTACACAATACTTTTTAAGGAGCCACAGCAGTTTAGATGAAATACAGCACAGCTTATAACCAAGCTTTCCTCTGAAATTCAAGTATGCTAAGATGATTTTGCATAGTTTTTAAATGAGGAAGGTTAAATTAACGTACTCAGACTGTGATTCGTTCTGTTTATTATATGTAAAGCCTCCAGCAAAAAAGAGAATTGAATCAGAATATGCAGTGTAGAAGATGCACTGGTAATGATAATCCTTCCTCCTTTATCCAATTTGGAATTAATCAAGAAAAATGTGTTAATTTAGCTAACATCTAGAATTGATCAAGTGATTACAGTGAGCACTGGATTAATCCTGAATTGGCCAGGCTGGTCTGAGCCTTTTTATAGGTAGCATTTTCCATGATGCCCTGTACAACTTTCAGCAACTCATGCAAAAATTAAAGTTAACATGAAGATGAAGAGTCCATTGGAAGAAGGCTTTTAGGTGCCCTATTAACATTATAGCACTTCTGTGGTGCAGTGGTTAGTGCAGTACTGCAAGCTACTTCTGCAGCCAGCTGCCTACAGTTTGGCAGTTCAAATCTCACCAGGCTCAAGGTTGACTCAGCCTTCCATCCTTCCAAGGTGGGTAAAATGAGGATCCAGATTGTTGGGGGCAATATGCTGACTCTGTAAACTGCTTAAAGAGGGCTGTAAAGCACTATAAAGTGGTATATAAGTCTAAGCGCTATTATTATTGAGAAGATGAGATCAGATATTGTCTCCTTTTCCATCAATGTCACTGTAGTGTCAGACCATGGAACTCCAATAAATGGTCTTGGTGGCTCTAGCCCTGATTCCCCCGAGATAATCTTAAGTTTAGGGGTCTTATTAATTTGAAATATCTTAAAAAATAGAACCTCTCAAGTCAAATGTTGATCCAATGGACTTTTTCCAAAGATTGTCCCCATATTTGCATATTACATTACACTCCATTTACTTATAATGACCAGTAGATAGCTGACCCACAGTGCATGTTCAATGTGCATAACCAAGCACATTTTGGGTTTGGTTATGAATTCTGTACAGAAATACCCATTTTTCCCTTTAGATGTGCTGAAATAATTTTGTATCATTGTAAATTATTTTTTTGACTAAAAATATCCAGGCTCATGTTTTCACCTGGCCATATTTTCACCCTTGGGATCTGAAGCAGGAGTTCCTGGAAGGTTGCACAAGGGGTAAGGGAGACATGGAGGCCCTTCAATGAAGGCATAGTGCCAGAATTCAGGCAGCCTGCTGATTCAGCACAGCATGCACAAGCTGATTGAAACCTTATCACTTTCTCTTTCCCCATCAAAATGCAGCTGCTTGGAAAGGCAGACTGTTTATCAGTGTGTCCACATCTAGAAATTCAGCAGCAGCACATATTTGCCTTCAAGCAATGACTGGATTAAATAGACTTTTTAGGGCAGCAGGCTTTGGATATGAATATCCAATAATGTTCTTCAATTCTAGAGGATGGGGTGATAATATCTTTACTTGTGTCCATGTTGATTTACAGAGAGCATGAATGGACACTCTTATAAGAGGATCCAGAGACTCGTGAGATTCATTTTTTGTCACTCAGATAAATAGCAATAGCATTTAGACTTTCTGGCTGATGGTTTGGTCACTTTTGAATGCTGGCGGTGCTTCCACTCTAGTGGTAGCATGAGACGGAGTCTACAACCCACACAAGTGGCTCAGGTAGTGCAGCTCATCCAGGATGGCACATCAACATGAGCTGTGGCAAGAAGGTTTGATGTGTCTGTCAGCGTAGTGTCCAGGGGCATGGAGGCGCTACCAGGAGACAGGCCAGTACATCAGGAAACGTGGAGGCCGTAGGAGGGCAACAACCCAGCATCAGGACCGCTACCTCCGCCTTTGTGCAAGGAGGGACAGGAGGAGCACTGCCAGAGCCCTGCAAAATGACCTCCAGCAGGCCACAAATGTGCATGTGGCTGCTCAAACGGTCAGAAACAGACTCCATGAGGGTGGTATGAGGGTCCGACCTCCACAGGTGGGGGTTGTGCTTACAGCCCAACACCGTGCAGGACGTTTGGCATTTGCCAGAGAACACCAAGATTGGCAAATTCGCCACTGGTGACCTGTGCTCTTCACAGATGCAAGCAGGTTCACACTGAGCACATGTGACAGACGTGACAGGGTCTGGAGACGCTGTGGAGAACGTTCTGCTGCCTGCAACATCCTCCAGCACGACTGGTTTGGCAGTGGGTCAGTAATGGTGTGGGGTAGCATTTCTTTAGGGGGTTGCACAACCCTCCATGTACTTGCCAGAGGTAGCCTGACTGCCATTAGGTACCGAGATGAGATCCTCAGACCCCTTGTGAGACCATATGCTGGTGCGGTTGGCCCTGGGCTCCCCCTAATGCAAGACAATGCTGGACCTCATGTGGCTCGAGTGTGTCAGCAGTTCCTGCAAGACCAAGGCATTGATGCTATGGACTGGCCCGCCCATTCCCTAGACCTGAATCCAATTGAGCACATCTGGGACATCATGTCTAGCCCCTTTCACCAATGCCACGTTGCACCACAGACTCTCCAGGAGTTGGGGGATGCTTTAGTCCAGGTGTGGGAGGAGATCCCTAAGGAGACCATCCTCCACCTCATCAGGAGCATGCCCAGGCATTGTAGGGAGGTCATTGAGGCACGTGGAGGCCACACACACTACCGAGCCTCATTTTGACTTGTTTGAAGGACATTACATCAAAGTTGGATCAGCCTGTAGTGTTTTTTCCCACTTTAATTTTGAGTGTAACTCCAAATCCAGACCTCCATGGGTTGCTAAATTTGATTTCCGTTGATAATTCTTGTGTGATATTGTTGTCAGCACATTCAACTATGTAATGAACTAAGTATTTAATAAGAATATTTCATTCATTCAGATCTAGGATGTCTTATTTTTGTGTTCCCTTTATTTTTTTGAGCAGTGTAGTATCTTGATGTCTTATCCCAAACAAGTGGATTACCTCTCCATGCAAAAGTAGATGTGATAGACAAAACTAAACTCTGTAGCATCCATAATATACCTGTATCCACAGCCACTTAGATTGTAGCAGAATCATTATAACAGTGCCACCAACTCTCTTCGTAGGCAATCCAAAATACTTGTGATGAAAAGCATCAAATATCTAGGACAAGTTGCCCTTTCTTAATACAAGTCTCACCAATGGTCATTTGTACGAGGTTGAAGCCAAGAAAGAAATAGGGGCATTCAACAAATGCAGGATCCTGTTACAGATTTATCTAATAGCATTCTCTTAGTTTGTCATGCAAACAATCTGGGAAAGAAATTCTAAAGCTTCAAAGAGACCCTGTCTTAATGAATTAATAAAAGAGGGTTGGTGGTTCCTAACTCGTCTCAAAACATTATTCCTAATTCTTGGTATTAAAATTTAAGTCTCTGAATTTTAATTCTTTGATGTGTAAAGGCTTAACAAAGAGAATCGACTTCCAGGTCCTGATAATCTGCTTCTCCAAAGCTCCCTATAACTATAAACATGTTCCTACCAACCTTTTGCAAAGGGAAAAACTGAAGAGACAATAATTGCTCTTTTCCATTGGATTCAGGCTTGATTTGTTGAAAAGCAGGGAAAATAGATCTTTCAGTGATGCTGGAGTCTCCAATTCCCCAAAGAAGCATTGATTAAAGCCTTCTTGGCCACTTTCCCCATCTCAGTCAGGTAGCGATCCAATGCAAATAACAGAGGGAACTCTGATAATTTCCTTGACATCTACACTTTAAAAATATCTACGATAACGTAGATATTCCTGTCATCTCAGTATATTTTGTCAATCAGTTTCCAATCAAGAGCAAATAACATTTTATCCACAAAATATTTGGCTAGACATTTACAGTTTATACTAATTGATTCTTCCAGCATCTCTTTTCCTAAGATCCTGGAGCATTCCAAGTAGTTGCTATCATTGCACAGATTCAGAGTAGAAAAGTGATGTATTAAAGATACTCTGGCCCATTTCTGAATCACAAATTAGTAAGTAATTACTAAAAAGCATGTGAACAATAGTGACTTTCTACCTTGGTCTAGAAACTATTTTTGAGTGTCTGAAACAGCAAGATGGTCCAGAAAGTTCTTCAAAGAAAAATGTTGTGCAGGAAGCAATCCAAATGGAAAAATCTGCACCACTTTGTAATTAGATATGTGTTGCCTTCTGTTCCTACAGTGCCAATACAACAGCATGCCCACTGAATCACAGTTCATTTTCCATTATAGCAGAAAGTATGGCTTTACTAGAGAGGCCAATGATCCCATTCTTTAAACTAACATTTATTATGGATGTAACTATTTCTCTTAATTTTGAAATCTATTTAGAATTGCATTAGAATATTTTAAACTGAACTCTTAAATACTCAGAAGACATATCTCAAGAATCTTCTAACAAAAATTTGCATAAATTACTTTTGCCCTCCCCGTACGTCTTTTAATAATTCATTTTATGCTATTTCTATTCATCCCATGCCACAAGTCTGCATGGCTTATCAATAAAAAAAGTTTAAAAGCATAAAACTACAATGAAAAAATAAAAATTAATGAACCCAGACAGTAAAATATAGTAACAAAATTACTGTAAAAATTAAGATACAAAATTATGGCATAGGAGAACTATCTTAAAAGGTCCTTCTTAAATGATAGCAGGGATAAGGTAAGTCTTACCTCAGGACCCAATCCCAAAAAATGAAGGAGCAACAAATTACTAAACAGATTCAACCCTTTGCATTAGAAGAGTGTTTAAGAATATATTAAATTAAAAATAACAAATAGGTCAACATGTGAGTCATATTAAATATATTAGAAGTAGTTTGCTGATCTTCCCAAAGGTTTTTCTTGATCATTTTATTCCTAAATTCGGCTCTGTGGTGCATTATCTCCCTCCAGGTAGCTCATAGTAGCAATCCCTACTACTTGTCTCTTATCATCTATCTACTAATCAAAAACATTCTAAATATACACATTCCCTTTAGTCATTGAGGTTAAAATGTGGAGAAAACAGGAAGAAATGTAAGAGGTGGGGTATAAAACAATATCCCCTGTAGTGGTTTGCTAAAGTATTCTTTTGTAAAGAAATATCACTTAGATCAGGGTGTCAAACTCGCGTTGTCACGGTGGTGTCATATGATGTATCAGGACTTTTTCCCCCTCTGCTAAACTGGACACGGGAGTGGGCGTGGCCAGCGTGTGATACATCTGGCCTGCAGGCCGCGGGTGACAGCCCTGATGCAGATTAACTAATTTGTACTAACTTGTTACCTATTTGCCCCAAAGGAAGACATTTCTGGATATTAGAAAATCTCTCAAGATCTGCTACCATAGAAAAAGCAAATATAACATACTCTTTATGTTTTTAATTCACTTTTTTCTACCTGTTTTTAAAAACATTTTTTCTCAGATTGAGATACTTAATTGTTTTAACTCCCCTGTTCATTTTGCTGTCTCTTGTACTTTAGAAGTGGCT
>NC_141990.1:38659073-38709212 GCF_049901715.1 Pseudonaja textilis | reverse complement strand
GGTGATGATGTAGCTGCCCATTTCACAGCAATGTGACTCTAAAAAACAATAATATAAAAGTTAAGTTAAAATGTTAAAAAATTGGTGGATGGATTAGACTATCAAGAGGAAAGGAAGGCAATTATTCACACAAAACATAACTTGGTCATGTATGTTGTCTTCAGTGGGTTTTTGTTTGCTAAATCTGCTTCATATCATTGCAGATTTTCTGAGAAAATTCTGGGTTGACTGGGCCAGATGGGTTTTGGCTCCTTCAGGCAGAAGTATATATTTTAAGATGGCTTCCTATCTTAATGGGACTCCACTAAATAACCCTCTATATGTCTTGTGCTTCCAGGGCTTGATTACTTCTGAATATGAGCTTTTTCTTCAACTCTGTATTCTGGATCCCCCTCTTACTTTTTGGCCCTTATTTACTCTAGACTGTTGCTTAATTTATAGTCCTTATACCTGCCTTCCTGATGTATATATTGAACTTTTAGATACTGTTGTTCAGTTAAACTTTTTTTAACTTGCTTGCTGTACCCCATGGTGTCTTATAATCCTTGGCTGACTAGAAATATATTGAACTTGGGTTGTTTTCAAGCTTAAATCTTCATTGATTGGATCACTTTTTGGGACCTAATTGTATTTTGGGACCCTCTCTGTATTATAGTTATCTGTGCCCAATCTATGACCTTAATGCCTCGTATGAACGATGAATGAAGCAAAAAGGATCAGAGAGCCTGAATCCACCTGGTTGTGAGTTCCCTATACTTAATTGCTATTAAATCTGAACTTGTAAGCACAGTCATGTTTCTTTTGAGGAAGTATAATTGTATACAATTGTATAACTGTGGAAGGAGCAGGGAGTGAGAAGGAAACCAACTTAGTCACTTGGACACTCTTCAACCAGAAATGCAAGTTTCATACAGCTAGGCGACATGAAAGGAAAAAAATCTAGATTAGTCACAAGGTCACATTAAAGTTCAGATAATGCCCAAGGCGTGGGCAAACGGGAAATCCTTGGGATTCAGCCGTCCACAAGCGTCTGCTGTATTCTTGAGACAATTTCCTGAAAGCTGTCGTTCCACAAAGAAAAAAAATCATCTTTGTTTCTTTTACAGATGTATATCCATATACCTAAAAGACTTGCCATTCTAAGTTTTTTTCCTAATGCATTATTGGAAAAGAAGATAATGATGGAAACAAGTACATTTTTGAAACCTCAAGTCAGGTGAGATTGGAAGGCACATCAATACCCTGGGTTATGTTGGATCCAGACATATAAAAGTATAAAGCTATGTATAAAAAGTAGAACTAGCTTTTCTTGGCAATTTTAGTTTAATTGCAACCTTCCCTTATAGAGAAGGTTGTTCAGAAGATGGTAGCAGAAGGTTGTAGAGGAAGCAAAGTGTCAGTGGGGATTCAGGCTCAATTATAGGACAGAAACAGCATTGGTTGCTCTGATGGACCTGATTGCATGTTTTGGGTTCTCTTAGTAAGGTTGACTATGGTAAATTATGGTACTGTTCTTGATCCCCTTCAATGGCTGGGGTACCGTTTCATGACAATTCTACTACCTGGTTAGGCAGTTTCATTTGGTGGTCACATGGAGAATTGGTGGAATCCTGGGAATTCTGATGTAATTTGTGTTATTTAATATCTACATGAAACCACATAATCCATTGTTTGGGATAAGGTGCCAATACCTTTAAAGCCTTTTATGGGATTGCACTGGGATATATTATTGCCAGAACTGAATTGCCTGTACATTTAGAGAGGGCCTGCTGCAGATAGCCCTCCTCAACAGAAAGACATGTATCAGATAGAAGGGCATTTTTCTGTAGCAGCCCCCACCTCCCATAACAGGTCTAATCCACTGGATGTAATTTAGCTGTTTTATTTCAGCATGTCTTCAGCTCTCAGGAATGATTGGTAGTGCATATTAGAGAAGTGTACTTGGAATTATATGTGTAGTTTAGGTTTTATATTGCACACAGTTCTTTGAGATTGGGGCAAATTGTTTTTAAAAAATGTTACATAACTAAATAAACTTTCCTTTTTTCCCTGACGTAACTTTATCTACTACACCTGAGGAGAATGTAGAATTCTGTTCAGTGACTATTTCTGCATAATTTTGGGGAATTATTATTGTAGCTTTTTATACAGTTTTTACAGTACAGTTTTTTACCAGAATGTTACCCCTGGCACAATAATTATGACTGAGTTGAGCTCTGCTTTTCCCCCTTCTTTCCATAAATCTAGCAGGAAGAGGACAGGATTGAATATTTTAGAATTACATTGGACTCATTGGAAATTCTTTGATTAACTTTTTATGTTCTTCATACAGAGAGAGATATTAATAAATGTAGAACTTAGCACGTTTTGAAGAAGAAATGTTTTGGAAAGGAAGCTTCTTAAAAAAGGCTTTTCTGAAAACATTACATATGACCAAAGTGCTCTGTTTATCTTTTTTTAAAAAAGGGTTTTGTGGGAGCTTTTCTTGGATGTTCATGTACAGAGATCGTGTATGATCTTCATGTACAGAGAAAATCTTAAGAAGCGTAGAACTGTGCACGTTTTGATGAAGAAAGGAAATGTTTTGGAAGGGAAGCTTCTCAACAAAGGCTTCTCTGAAAACTTTGGATATGACCACAGTGCTCTGTTTATCTTTCAAAAAACAAGAAAAATGGTTTTGCGGGAGCTTTTGCAGGATTCTGCCTAGGGGGAGAGGCCCCTGCCAGTTTTCCTTAATCATTAGAGCTTATGGGTGAATGTTTTCTGAAGAAGGCTCCAGCCATCTGGGCAGTATATGGACATGTAATTATGCCGGTGTTTAAGGCAAACAAAAGAGTTGCTGATCAGCAGTTTTTGGCCAGGCTGCAGGTGGCTGAGAGTTTTTTTAGAGGAATGTCACAGTATATGAGGAAAGCTGGGGGTGGGGTGAGGTAGGATGATGACTCAGAAGTGCTTGGTCACTTGTGGTTTTTCTGTTCATAGTTTTGCTATGACTATTGGCTTGTTTTTACTTTAACAAGAAAGCAGGTGTCTTGTGTGTTGGAGCAAAACAGTATTTTCTAAGAGAGCTGCTCCTGTTCATGCAGGCTACGATTGTTAATTTTCCTGTGAAAGCTAACAAACCAGGGTCATGCATTATTATTTTTTTGGAAGGAGTTCTGGTGCTGTGAAACTTACAGGCAAAGTACATTCTTTGCAAACAGTTTTGGCAATCTGAGGTGGTTTCAAAGATTTTTGTGATGATACATGAAAGCAACTTGGAATATTTAGAAGTAATTATACACAGATAGCTAGTTGAGATTGTACAAACATATTCATACTGAAGCACTTAATTGAGTTTAAGAAAAACTGTTGAAGGCTGGGGGAATTATATAAATTAATAATTTTATGCCTTCTGAATTGGAATAAAGTGAGGAGTGGTTGAGGCACCAGGGTGGAAATCAGGGATTTTGAGTTCTAGTCCAGCCTTATGAATGAAAGCCAGTTGGGTGACTTTGGGTCAGTCACACTTTATCAGCCCAACACTTCTCACAGGGTGGGTATTGTGAGGAAAATAGGAGGACGAAGGAGTTTTAAATATGGTTACTGCCTTGAGTTGAAAAATAATAAAAGTGGGATGTAAATAAATACTAAACAAATGAACAAATAAGAGCAACCTTGGAACTTGCAAGATATAACAGTGCAAAACATACAATGTTTCAAAAAATGAAACATTTTCACCTGAAAATATCAAATTGATTTATGCCCCTAAATCAAAGGGTGTCAAACTCAAGGCCCGCAGGCCGGATCTGTCCTGTAGGATGCTTAGAACTAGCCCACGGGGCCGCCCTGGAAACAGCAAAGGACCACCCCGCTGTGCCTTTGTCAGTGAAAATGGAACTCGGGAGGGCCGAGCGTGGCCCTCGCGAGCTCCATTTTTACTGGCAGTGGGTTGCAGGAGGCCATCCCAGCCAAAAATAGAGTTTGTGGGGGCCGCACAAGGCCCTCCCAAGCTCCGTTTTTGTTGGCAGAGGGTTGCAGGAGACTGTCCCAGCTCAAAACAGAGCTTGGGAACCTGTTTTCACTGGCAAAATGCTCGGGCTGCCACAAGAGCCCTTGACCCGAGTGACATCAAGTTGGCCATGCCTATCCTGACTATACCCACCCTAGCCCCCCGAGGTCAAACACAACCCTGATGCAGGCGCTCAAAGAAATCGAGTTTGACACACCTGCCCTAAATGAAGGATGAAGACTCAGTAGTCCAGGCAGCATGACCAATGTTGAAAGATGCAAAAAGATGTGATTTATCTAGACTTCCCACCCTAGTTAAATTCTGAAATGCAACAAGATATACTTCATAATAGATATGATGTGCTGATATCTGAGTCTACTTCTCAATGCCTCAAAAAACATTGATTTACCAGCTGTTCAGTTTCTTCCCTTCCAACCAACCTCCTCATCAGCAACTTCCTCTTTCATTTAATCTGGGTAACTGTTGTTCTTCTTAGGAACTTTGGGGGACAGATCTAGGGAATCATTTAGGTTCTATGGCTATGAAGGATTCTATGAATCCTTCTGGTTCAATACTCCCTTCCCTCATGACTATATTTTGCACTTTGCAGAACTATCTCTTTGCCAATACTGTAGCTTCAAATCACTTTTGCGCTCACATATATGTTTGTCTGGGTTGGTGTCCAAGTTGCTGTAACCAAGTTCCTGTAGACCACACTGCAGTTGGCATATCTTGTGCTCTTCCTATATCTGGGAATGATACCAGGGAGTGATATTGCCAAATTCATAATCATCTGGTGTGCACTGCACACCTTTGCAATGCACAACTGTTTTCTGGTTTGAAGTGTACAACAAATTGTGAAAGATTGTGCACACACAGCTGTTGTTCATCAAGCCAAAGGCACAATAGTCTGCTTTATTGGTATATTGCAAAATGTATTTCAAATTAACCCCTTTAATTTTGTCAAAACACCTGTTTGGTGATTTTCCCTCCTAACTAAGGAAGCCTTTTATAAAAATCTGCCTGCCTACTTCCTACTTACCTATCTGTTGTATCCTATTCTTTCTTGCCACAGGTATCTGTGGCTGCCATTCCCTTTCAATATCTAAAATGCTCTATTACTCCCAGAGCAATGTTTATGTTGCTTATAGAATGGAAGAAAAACTGATTTTTTAAGGAGTTATCTGGTAAGGTTGGTGCTGAGAGCTTTTTCTTAAAGGAGAAGCACTTAATTTGCTCAGATATTGAATGATTTCATCTAAGTTCATTTTGGGGATATGTATAACTCAAAATCTTGCTGCAAATATCCTAAATAATAAATCAGTTCGTATTCTGGGATTAATTTTTTACTTATCAGCTTTTTTCATGTTAGTGTGATAGATAGTGTAATATCTTAGGCATGGAGCTTATTATATTTTATCTCCCATTTACATAGACCAGTTCTTTGTAAAAAAATTAAGACAGTGACAATAAATAGTATTATGTGTACATATAATATGAGGTGTTCATCGTTTCTCTTTAGAGCTGAACAGTTCCTTGCTTATTTACAGGATGACAGTTTCCTTTGTCACAAAGACCACCAATCTGTCTTGTCTTTTGTTATGTACTGATTTTACCGTTTACGTTTTTTCTCTTTTATTCTGTTCCACTATTAACTGAATCTCTAACTTTGCCTTAACTGAAAGGTCTCTTAGCTTTCTGTCCACAATCCTTACAATGAAGTATCTGTTAACCTTTCTTTGCAATTCACAAAGAGCATCATGTGATCACAAGGGACAATTTCACAAAGATCAGCTATAAAGACATGGCTTTGGCAACAGGTTTAGGGATCCGATGTGTGGCACAGCCCATACAATGTTTGTGTAGTGTAATGGTTAAGGTACTGGCCAAGAAACCAGGAGACTGAGTTCTAGGCATCTCTTAAGCACGAAAGTTGGCTGGGCCAGTTATTCTGTCTTATTCCAGCCTGCCTCATAGGATTCTTGTTGTGGGGAAAATAGAAATGAGGAATATTACATATGCTCGCTGCCTTGAGTTATGTGCGGACATGTGTGTATAAACAAATAGTGAGATAAAATAACAGCAATGTAACATTGCCTTCTTTAATAGAAAGGTTTTCTGCAGAAAAAAAATCTCAAAAAAAAGAAAAGTGATACATATAAAAATAATATCAAACTGAGCTAATAGAGATATAACCCATTATGGAATTGATCTTCTGCTCCCTTTCCTGCTGTCGTCACCAGTACTGATATCTTACCTATTTTGAAAATGTGTTGGGATAAATATCTATTTATATTTATTTATACACATATCTATTTAAGTTGGATCTGTTACTATCTGTTACTTTTGTGGGGGGAGTGGGGGAAGCTGCTACGTTCATGGATGGCAGAGTATTATTATTATTATTATTATTATTATTATTATTATTATTATTATTATTATTATTATAATAGAATTCTTGGTTTGCATAGTGGAATGGCTAGGGGAATCCTATCAGGGTGACTTATTATATAATATAGCATATTTTGCTGATATTTGAGAGAGAGCCTCTGCTTTAATCCTGATTTTGGACCACCCTGCAAAAATCAGATATTTGCTTATAACTCTTCCCAGCAGGATCTAGGACGGGAGTGTGTCTTGCCAAAGTGACCTTTTGTGGGTCCAAAATTTCTGTTAACTAGTAATGTCAGTGTGTTTGTATGTCTGTGTCAATCCATCCACCCACCCACCCACCCAGCCATCCGTCCATTGGCCTGACATAAGTGTAAATCAAGGTTTTCTTCATTCTGAGATTATCTTTCTCAACAGTACTCTTAAAACGAACTGAACAGTATAGATTTATTTAGATAGCCCTCGACTTGCAATCATTTGTTTAGTGACCATTCAAAGTTACAACGTCAGTGAAAGAACTAACTGAAGACGCTTTTTCATACTTATGACTGTTGCAGCATCCCAGTGATCATGAGAGCAAAATTTGGACATTTGGAAATTGGCATGTATTTTTGATGGTTGCAATGTCTTGGGGTCATGTGATCTCCTTTTGCGACCTTCTGACAAGCAGAGTCCCTGGAGAAACCAGATTCACTTAACAACTGTGTTTCTAATTTAACAACTACAATGATTCATTTAACAACTGTGGCAAGAAAGGTTGCAAAATGGGACAAAACTCGCTTAACAACTGCCTTGCTTAGCAATGGATATTGTTGGCTCAATTGTAATTGTAAGTTGAAGACTACCTGTATTGCAGACTAATATTAAACATAACCAAAGCATAGATGTGTGTCAGTGCTCCAAGATTTAAATGGTAGGTTTTTTTCTTCTTCTGCATTTCTGAATTAAAACTGTCCTGTTCAAGGTCACAGGTGGTGATTGGGATTTGTTAAAATATTGGTTCTCATTAGGGAACTACTGGTCTTTCCTATGCTAGCTTAATTGCTAACAACATGGCACCCAAGATATTACCCTTGAAGCAAGCAAGACTTTCTGCTGCATTTGAATGACAGTATTTTACTTTTTAAAACCATAATAATTGGAAACTGGCATGCAACAGAGCAAAGAATAAGCTTCTAACATCATTTTTATATTCAGTAAAGCTTCTAGGCCTCAGATGACCACATTTGTTTGGAACGGTACCAACCTGCCTGTAAAAAGGAAATTCTAAATGAAAAATGGGGTAGTTGAGAAAATCCATGGATATTAGAAGGAATTGTAAAACACATAGAACACAGAATATCACCAGAGTTGGAAGGGACCTTGGAGGTCTTCTAGATTTAGACCAACTCCCTGCACCAAACCTTATACCATTTCAGACAAATGGTTGTCCAGTCTAAAAGTCTGTAGACATTCTCAGTCATCCAGGTCATGGTTGTCCCAAAAGTGCTTTTTGAGGAGGCAACTGGACTGTCTTGATTTTTCTTTGAAGATGTTTTGCTTCTCATCCAAGAAACTTCTTCAGCTCTGACAGGATATTCCCCACTATCTCGTCAGAGCTGAAGAAGCTTCTTGGATAATAAGTGAAACATCTTCAAAGAAAAAGCAAAAAAGTCCAGTTGCCTCCTGAAAAAGCACCTTTGGGTTGTCCAGTCTCTTCTTAAAAGGCTCCAGTGATGGAGCACACACAATGTCTGAAGGCAAGCTATTATCCTCACAGGTTGCATGGCTCTTTGTGACTGAACGGGCTTATGGAGCCATTTTATGAAGATTTATGTGTTCTACAGTAAGCAAATTTTGGGGGCGTAACGTATATCTTCTTTCTTCCGTAAAGTCATTTTTCTAAGCTGTGTTGAACTTTGTGTTGCTAGCTAACTGCTGAATGCAGAGTTGAATTCCTGGAGAGCAGAGATTTATTGTAGTGTCTGGTGTGAAATCTGACAGCAGGCAACCACCCCAGGGCAGTCAATTTGTGGGAATGCCCACCACATTCTCTCAAAATTTCAAATGTTGTTGCCACTAAAATATGATAGTACACTAAAAGCATTGTGGGAAGTTAATATGGCAATTAGACTCAGCCACGCAGCATTCCTCACAGTTGGACCTTTTTTAATGGGAGGCCAACGGCAGAAGCAATAGCCATGCTGGGGATGTGTGGCCAGAGAGGCAGGGGTTGATACCAGCCTAGTTCCAACCATATTTGAACAAATTAAAACACATTATTTGATAGCGGCTCGTATTCTGAGTTCGTAATCACCATAAAAAGGGGGAGCTATAAAGCATGCAGAACTTCCAGCCTTAAGCAGTCATGCCGTTCATTTCCTTAACCAATCCTCCTGCTTCAGAAGAATAATGGGCTAGAAGCATTTTTTTTTTTTGGTCGAATGATTACAAACAAGCTCCTCCCATATCTTGGTTTAGATTGAATTATTTAAAAAAATTGCAATCTAGCAGGCATGCTACTTACTTTATACCTGTTTGATTAACAGGTCATTTAAGTTGCTCTAAGATCTGTAACTAAAGCCTGAGCAGCAGTTAAATGAAGTTCCTTCCCATATCAGAACACAAGTCCAAGGAAGTCACCCTGCAGTACCAGTTAGTTGCCATCTAAGTCACCCGCACCAGCACCTATCCCCTTATTAAGCATGCATACCTCATGAAATTAGATGTTTCGGGTGGAAGGCAGGGGAGAGATCAAAGAGTTTCTATGCCCCGATTAGGCTCCAAGACATAATTACAATTCTGCTGTCAGTTTTAGAGGAGGCAGACACGCCTTTTGGAGCCAAGCTGCCTGCTTAAACCCCTCTGGTGATTGTCAATATTGGAGTGACTATACTAAAGTCTGACTTTCAAGTGATAGGGTAATTTTGCCTGGACAGCTAATTCTTTCCCCCTCTAGAGCAGAACCACAAAGATGTGTGAAAATAGTCTTTGGACAGTTAGTTGTCGCCAGATGTTCACTGGGTCTTGGAATTAGAGAGATTTGTGCTCTCTTTGTTGCCTTTGTACCTTGACTTACTTAGATGATGCTGTCCCTCCAATTTTATTCTTGCAACAACCCTAATGAAGTAGATTGGGCTGAGAAATGGTGCCTGATCAATGATGAGGTACTTTTCTAGCTGAAGAATGACTGGATCTAATGATCTCGGCTTCTAATGATTACCTTTTGCTGAGTTCTTTCCTCCTGCTGTTTCTTTGTGCTTTGATTTTTATACACTGTGCCTTGATGAAGTATTGCGTACTTGTCTCTGACATTTTTATTTTATCCAACAATGTTCTTTTCTCTCATGGATGGGCATGGCCATCTTAAGTGCTTTTGCATAAACTCTGCAAAGTACAGGGTGAATGGTATTTCCTCTCTGTATGTGTCAGCTTTGTGGAATAAACCAGATAGAAATCACAATCAGATGAGTTAATTATTGTAAAGTTACACTGACAGAATTTTGCATGTCTGAAAGTACAATCCTTCCCCCCAAATTTCTTTTACAGCCTGAAAAACCGGGAGCATTTCTTCTGGGTCTCTTGCCCCATCCGCTATCCAGTTGTGGGTTACGCTGGCTCTTATTTGACTATTCCCTTGGCAGCATCTCTTTGCTCAGTCTCCCAAGGTCTTTCCCCCCTTACCATTGCACTATATGTGTGTGTGTATGGCATATATGTTAGCCTAGATAAGAAACACAAACAGGAGTATCAACTCTGTCTTTACTATACTATCACAAAATCTTGCAAGACTAGAAGTGTTTCTCTCCTCCTTTACTTTTACTCATTGGATAACTAGGGAAGATTCCCTTCTGAATGGTATTCCTCTATATTGTGGTCTTCTTCTGTGGTCTGAGATATCTTTTACATGCCAATTGTCCAGCCTGCAGCTCTCCCTCCTGTCTGCCAGGGTCACTCCCACATATAATGATAGACAGACAGACAAAAAGATGTCTACGGAGATTCTTAGTTATCCAGTCATAGTTATCCCAAAGGTGCTTTTTTTCAAGAGGCAACTGGATTTTCTGGTTTTTCTTTGAAGATGTTTCGCTTCTCATCCAAGAAGCTTCACCGTCCAGTCAGAGCTGACGAAGCTTCTTGAATGAGAAGCAAAATATCTTCAAAGAAAAATCAGAAAGTCCAATTGCCTCTTGAAAAAAAAGTACCTTTGGGACATACAAAAAGACTTCCATGGTTTATGTGATAATCTGTAATATATGAAACATTCTTACTTTGTTATGTTTGTGATAAATGGATGGAAGTACCATGTTTCTCATATAATAAGGCCGGGTCTTAATTTTTTTTGAACCCCGAAAAAATGGCTAGGGCATCTTTTCGGGGGTGACTTAATTCCCCCCCTTGCATCTTTGGGCGGGCGGGCAGCGATGGCTTGGATGTTGACCTTGGCATTGGTGGGGCACTTCATATTGGGGTCAACGCAGGCAGCACCATATCCGGGTGTGCAACAAAAGTACTTCCTAATGGTAAGCCCCCCCCCCACCATTCCCCCCCATTTCGCATGTTTTAATATAGGCCTTAATTTGGGAGGGAGGGGCTTAATTTCATTTCATGCCTATAAAACATGCTGGGACCTCCTATTGGGGGAGGCCATATTGTTGGAGAAACAGGGTAGTTGTTCAGTTTCTTACACTTTGCTTATGACCTCTGTTGTTTCTTTTCTATTGGTTTATTGGCTAATCTCACTAGAAGTAAAATCTTATTCATCTTGCAGAGTTTACACATGTTTTAATAGAGGTAGTATTGGTGAGTGTGATTTTAGTGGTAGCAATAGCAGCAGCCTTTGGATGACTTCTTTAGAACTTTTCTGTAGATAAACAATTCTATAAAGCATTAATGGTAGATCACATTATTTCCATACATAAACCCCAGTTTAACCCCTGGCTCTTGGAAACTATGGAAAGCAGTCAGTTTTAAGGAAATGTGTGTACAAAATAGCTCATATTTATATGTTTAAATATAAATGAATGCATACATTTAAAAATATACATATTCAAGCACAATACATTCAAACTTTACATTTCATTCCATTCACGTTCTAGATGAGCTGCAAACTACTGCTTGTATTTCCCCTGAGCTGAACTGTCAGCAAGAATAATAAATTACCACAACACAGCAGAGGATAAATTAACCCTATGAGCTGACTTTGCACAACATTAGGCTAAAATGTACCGGTGATTCACTATATTGTGCAAATATAGCTAATGTTTTCCTCTGAGTTTTTTTGCATGCAATGGAAGTAATTAGCTAGAACAAGGGAAAAGTTTCTGTTCGTTCTAAATGGTTGATAGTAGATTGACCAACAGTTTCAGCTTGGCCAGGATAAAATTTTGCCTCATTAATATATTTGTCAAATATTTTATTTTCTCCTATTTTCAAGTTGTATTCTAAAATCAAACCCTGCTAAGTGTTCGAATGTGCAATTGTATGCCTAGCTCTGCAGGTATCAGTCATTTCAAGGGAGGTATACTGGTAGAATGGAAAAAGGAAACAGCAAGGAATCTTTATTCTTGTGCAAAGATAAAACTTCAAATGGATCAGTGTTATTTTTGAAAATCTATTTTGTAAATCTACAATAGGACCAGAAAGAAGTGATAAAAAACACCGTACAGTTAGAATGCATATATTGTTAATCTGGTGAACCATTCTTTAAGGAAAGAAAATGCATGAATCTAATTAGTTTACTAAGCTGTGTTTTTTTTTTTACTTGGATCATAGCAGTATGTGATCCCTTTTAAAGAACCATCTTCTTTTCTTTCCTGGGTCAGGAAAAGACTAAACAAATCATATAGTTACTGTTTCTTTTTTATTACCTGTAGGGAAGCTTCAGGGCTCCCTGGTCATCTCAGGAGGAGGGTTGGCAGAATGAAAGTAGGAAAAATAGCCTGCATTTTTGGCCATTAGCTACAAGAATTTCCAATATAATTAATAGTTTGGGAGCTGTTTCCAGGAACAAAACATGAATCCATTGGCCTGATAATTGCTTGAAGTCAATGAGATTCATTATCTAAATTATGATTTTATTTAATACAAGATCATTAATATAATTTCTATTTTAATAGAAATAAGATAGCTTGCTTAAATACAGAAATATTTATTTGAATATTTATTTAAAATATATTCAGTACCTTTCTGTTTGAAATCAGCATTTTATTTCCAGGATCTGGCTCCAGATCAGAGATTTGCTCATTCAGAACACTATTTTATATCCAAAGTTTCCTTCAGAGATGAAATTATTCTTTTTCCCCACAATTTTATTTTCAAAAATTGCTTATTTTTGATTTCAAGTATTTTATATCTTAGACTTTCTTTGTATAGATTTATGCCCAGGTAGACATCCAAGCAAAAGAAGATGAAGTCACATTCAGTGTATCATATCCTGAGAGCATGAATGCTCTCCAAACCCATGACCACAAAGTTCTGAAAAAATATATAAAAAAATATTTGTAGAAGTTATTTCCAGAATTTATCATCTTTGAAGATTCTCAAGGTTCATTTGGAACTTTCTAAATATTTCCTAAGTAAAACATACCAAAACTGAAAAATTGCAAGATCATTAAACAGTATCTCTGATAAAGAATTTGGTAAGAGATCTATGTGCCTTTTGTCTCAGACAATGACTTTATAGAGGTTGGAAAGCAAAATGGAACTCCCAAAGCTTCTGTAGTTGGGATTTCAAACTCACAGGTCACATGTAGCCCTCCAGATCATTCTGTCATGTTTCAAACATAGCTTAAGCTGAAGCCTGTGAGTACATCACTAGTATAACTGGCAAAAGTCACCCAAGGAGCACATCTTTACTTGAGCGAAGACAGTATGGTATTCTACCCTCCATGGTGTCAGAATCATGCTCCCCTCTCAGGCAGGCTTGCTGGGGTTTGTTCAGAGATATCATACTGCTTCTTCTTCGCTGCTACCATTTTGTCACACCCTGACTTAAGTTGTGGGCGCTTAAGAAGCACTGAATGCTGGCACCTTGCATTACTTATCCCACTAACCCTTGTCTTGTTAGGACAGCTGGAAAGAAGCTGCTTCGAGCAGTGGTCGCCAACCAGTGGGTCGGGGACCACTGGTGGTCTGTGAGAAAATTTTAGTGGTCCACAGAGAAATGTCCCCCGCAAAGCACCTCCCAAAGCAATTAATCCAGGCTGTACGGGAACACAAGGCTGTACCGCCCACATGGCCCATAGGAACACAAGGCTTGCGTCGCTTGCATTGCAAACAACATAAGGTAGTGAGGGGAGGGGGGAAAGGGCAGAGGGGGGAACTTGCCCCATGTGCCCCACGCGCCTGGCCTGGCTACCGGCTGCTTTTTTCCATTTTGTTCTTCTGCTTTTGGCTACACGCAAGGAAAGCAGCAAATGTCTTTCTTTCTCTCCCCCAAACTCCACCAGAAATGAGTCTTTGGGACCCTGCAAGGCATCCTGCTACAAGAGGCTGCGCTGGAAAAGACTAGTTTCTGGCAGAGTTTGGGGGAGAGAAAGAAAGACTTCTGCTGCTTTCTTTGCATGAAGCCTCTTTCACTTTCTCTGCCCCTGAGAATGGAGCTGGAGCTGCGATCTCAAATAAAGAATGATCGATCGGTAGGAAAACGGGGTGGGGAATTTTCCTGCAGACTTTTAGGGGGATTTTCCCAGGGTCTCTGGTCTGTGGGATTTAAAATTATGAGTTTGGTGGTCCCTGAGGTCCAAAAGATTGGCGACCCCTGGCTTAGATGGAGTTCAAAGGTCACAAGGAACAAGTAAGTAGGGATTCCTATTTCCCCCTCTGTGACTTCTACCCAACAGTTCTTCCTTTCTAGAGCTTCTCTTTGCCTGCCACACCTGGGGAACAATAGGATGGGGGAAGTAACACTGTTGCTCAGGGCCTTCTTGCATTCAACAGCCATGATCAAGGTAAGAGTGAATGGCAGAAAAATAGAGCAGAAGCAGGAAGCAGCCCAGGTTTGACATCTCATAGCATACATGGAGAACCAGGCTGGATGCAGAGTATATCTCTCAGCACCATAGAGAAACAGAACAATGCCTTTGACAATGTGGTTGGAATAAGAACATGTTTCAGTGGAGCCTTTGCTAGTCAGCCTCTATCTCTTCAGCCAAGGTGAAGAGAAGCTGCTGCATTTTACATAACTCCTCCTCCAGGGCTGTCCCTCACCTGCCTCCCAGGAGTTGCACCTTGATCCATGCCTTATTCCTTTATAAGTTTGTAAGGTACCCCATGTATCCTAGAAGAGCTTGTCCCAGTTTCTGCCCCCTCTGATAATTTTCCTTCTGCAACAGCCCAGCGAAGTATGTGACTCAAATTTTAAACCTGATGCAAATCCCCAAATTACCATGTTTCCCTATTAATTATAACTAGAAAACTCAGAAAAGCTTTTTGTTCTGTATATATGTGACAGAAAATATTTCTTTAATCAATTTTTAGCTAACTTCCGAAATTCAGCTATATTAGCAATAATTGTAGCCTTTCATAATGGCATGTGCCAATGGAAGACAAAATATGATTTTAATTGTCAGAGAGTTGTGAAGATAATTTTTGTCTCAAAAATTTGAAAAATATATTCTGGTATAATTGTCTCCTTTGAGGAGGCATAAATCCTTGAGGAGGATAAATCCTGTCAAATTTCAGGCAAGTGGCCAAGTGAAATGACAAAATAATAACAAAAGCACACTGCTTGGATCTATGTGTATACTGCACTGATACTTTACAACAGGGGTGTCAAACTCGATTTCATTGAGGGCCGCATCAAAGTTGTGTTTGACCTCGGGGTGTAGGGGCATGGTCAGGGTGTGTGGCCATCATAACATCACTCGTGTCAGGGGCACCTGTGGTGACCTGAGCGCTCCGCCAGTGAAAATTGGCTCCTAGGCCCCATTTTTGGCTGTGATGGCCTCCTGCAGCCCCCTGCCAGTGAAAACAGAGCTCCCCGGCTCTGTTTTCACTGGCAGAGGCTGTAGGAGGCTGTCATGGTCAAAAACAAAGCCTGGAATGGCTGCATGTGGCCCTCCCAAGTTCCGTTTTTGCTGGCAGAGGCACTGCGGGCCAGTCCTTTGCTGTTTCCAGGGCAGCCCCGTGGGCCAAATCTAAGCACCCCTGCTTTACAACATCATTGGTTCTTAGGAAGAACTCGATCTAAATGAAGGCTAATACCAGCTAAAGAATTGGCAGCTATGATTTTACATTATTGCATTTCACAATAAAGTTTTTTTAAAATAAGTTGTACTTAATACTACACTGTGGTACTGTTTATTGTTAATCCACTAAAGACTTTTTATCCATGTATACATAGGTTCTGCCTTTTGGCTAATGAGTTAAACTCTATGTGTCCCTTGTAACAATTTGAGTTTGAGAACCCATTCTATTGAAAAAAATAGTATAAAAATTGATGCTGTTGTATGCCATTTAGTATATCTCAGATGCTTACATTTTCTTTTACATAATTTTCTGTTGAATCCCTAGTGCCAAAAGGAAAGCACTTCTCAGATAACATATTTAATTTTGTAATGAAGCTGGTAAAAAAGCTCTCAAACTTGTTGTGCTTCAGTGATTAAGCATGTCTTGCATGCTTGAAAAGTTCCTAAATACTTGTGGTGACCTTAAATGTTATTTCCCCTCTCGCTGCATTAAGATATTGAATCTGTTTCACAAAACTACAACAAAGCAGTCGGAGCAGATATATCTGGAACTAGACAAGATTAGCTAGCAAACAATATGTTAATGGATCAGTTAATTAACTGTATATCCTGTTTCTACATTCAATTATATCTGAAGATGTTAATTTTAATTAGTTGGTTCAGTGCAAGGAGTCTTTGATCCACAGACCAAATCCTGCCACAATGAAACTGTATGCGGTTCTGTTAGAATGCTTTATTAAACTTCTGATTATACCTGAGAACAAAGATACTTCATGATTTGTTAATACCACCAAGGATCATTTTTAGAAGTCACAGCAAAATTTGTTCATAGGTTTTGGTATATTGCAACTGAAGTTCAAATTTGAGGCAGAAGAGTATCCTGTAGTATCAGAATATCCTGTTGCATATAAGGCAAAAGTTCCCAATCAGTGATCTAATACTAAAGGCAGCTATTGTTTTTGATCCTTTGGAGAGGCAAAAATTGAGCTACTCAATTCTTTTCATTCCTGTTTCATGTAGCAATGAAATTTCATTTTTTTTTAAAAACCACAAAAAACTTCTTGTGGCTTAAAGAAGTAAGGATTGATTAATTTTGACATCAGCTGCAAGTTCCAGCAACTAAACAATCATAGTCTGCAATAGTTTGCAAAATATGAATTACTTATTCCATAGGTTAAAGTTTTCTGTGAAGGTATTTTTTTTAGCATGGTTAGAACAATACAACTGAAGTTTGAAACATTTTATGGAAAACAGTAAAAACACATTTTATAGCCAGAGGTTATATCCAACAGATAAGTAGTAGAAATAATATCTGTGTAATAATACCATCCAGAGTCATTTTTTTCCAATTTTCTCAAGACATAGAACAGTACTGAATGATAATCACTCATTGATTTACAAAGCAAAATCTGCTACTAATAGAAATTTCCAGGCAGAGAAAGAAGCTTATGAACTGTTGAGTGGTCTGGTCACTGATAAGTTTTACATCAGAACAAGTTAAGATTTCAGTTAAAATTGGTAATATATCTTTGTTTGGGTTAGGAGGAGCCTGTTCATACAGTACCAAACATTGTTTCATCCCAATTACTAATTTCATTTAGAAATTTTTTTTTAGGTATGTTGGGAGAAAGAGCAGCAAAACAAAAAACTTGTAAAGATGTTCAGATAATTTGGGGTCGAGAGGAAAAAGGTAAGCAAGGATCATAGAATGTGTGTGTGTTTTATTTTTTATTCTTTAATGATTCTACAAGTTTCATTGTGAAGTTAAAAAAAAAAACACCACCCATGCTTTTTCCTATCTTTTTGAAGTTAGGAAAGGGGACAGGCTGGGTCATTCACTCATTTTACACAAGGATCTGCAGAAACTTGAAATTGGCAAGATAATTTTTCACTGCTTTGGAAAGTCTGCAAAACAGAAGCCAACCTCTCTCTTCCCTTGAGTTCTTTGTGTCGGTTAGAGGATTTGAAAGAAGGAAGAGTGAGTACAGAAAATGGCTACTTATCAAGGCTAACCAAAATTCTTGGAGCTTGACTTTGAGAGCAGTCAGAGGATGTGCATACTGCCTGTCTACCCACATATGCAATAACTGTGCATCACAGGAAAGTTTGAGCAATAACAGGTTTGGCAAGTTACTTTCCTAGAAGAAGCAGTTAACTACAAGAGTAGGGTAATTCCTTAGGTGTCTAGATTTTTCTATTGTTCACCAACAATCTTCTAATGCAGTTTTCAACATTACCTTTTAAATCAAGGTATTTTAAAAAAAGTAACAAACAAAATAAAAAAATCTTCACAAAAAACACTTCTATTTTTATTAAATTACACATAATGAAAAGAACAGAAAAATAAAAATGATCAAGTGGTTTCCCATAACTATTCCTTGTTAAGTATTGCAAAAATGGCTTTAATTATATAGTATTGTGTAATCTAACAAGTTCAGTTTTAAATACCTACTGCTGTCCATAAATATCTGAAGTTGTGTTGGATCAGTATTTGGAATACAGGATCTGCCTGTTCAAATACAGGTAGTCCTCCACTTACCCTAATTGAGCCCCACATTTCTCTTGCTAGCTGAGAGATTTGTTAAGTGAGTTTTGGCCCATTTTATGACCTTCCTTGCCATATTTGTTAAATGAATCACTGCAGCTGTCAAGTTAGTAACACGGTTGTTAAGTGAATCTGGCTTCCCCCTTGACTCTGCTTGTCAGAAGGTTGCAAAGGTGGCCCTAGGATACTGCAACTGTCACAAATATGAGTCATTTGCCAAGGGTCCTCATTTTGATCTCGTGACCATGATGGTAAGTATGAGAATCAGTCATAAGTCGCTTTTTTTCAGAGTCTTTCTAACTTCAAACAGTCACTAAATGAACTGTTGTAAGTCTAGGATTACCCGTATAACAATAAACATATTACATAGTTTGGTCCAATTTATTACAGTCATGGAATGTATCTATTTAAAGTCTACTATGGTTCACAACATGAAGTCAAAATGTCAACATGAAAAAGGGGAACAGTTTGTTGAAGCAACTCATACAGTTTCAACACAGCTTACGTGTTCCCTGTACATAAGTACATACAGCAGCTTTTCTATTAGTTAGCTAACAGAAATTCAGATTTTGTTGATTTAATTAGCACACTCCCCAAATTGCTGATCTGTGTATCTTCTTAATCTGTAAATACATCACTATAAATAATGGGTGAATCTTCCTCTGTATTTTTCTGAATAGTGACATTGCCGGCTTCTGCAGTAATGTTTATAGAGCATTATTTCAAGTCAGCTAAAAGCCTATTAATGAAAAGCATTTCCAGAGAATGAGGCAGCAACCTTCATTGTTTTGGTATGTGTCCGAAAAAGAACAACCGCTCTTGCTGTTTTTAAAATTTGAAGTTGTTAACTAACTGCACCTGAATGGACCTCTTGACTTTTCAGGTGTATGGAGACTACGCAGGAGGTCTAGACAAGACGTGCAAAGTACAAATTATCGATAGCATTGTGGAATCAAAGATGAATAGCCTTTTGCAACAATAACCTGAAGAGCATTCACTCTAAGTGACAACCTGCATTTTTCATTTACCCCCAGAAGAGCTTTGGTTTGTCTCCAGCCATCCACCAAGAACCATAGTAAATAGTTTGCAGCAGAAGTCAATAATTCAAGCTGATTGGCAGGGTAACCTTAGCCAAGTATATTGTTTACGGCTTTTGGAACTAGGCAGGAAATCCGGAAGGGGCAAGTAATGGGGTTGGTTTTGTCTGTTTTCTTTTCCTTGTCTACATGCCATGGACCAAACATTATGGAAGAAACATGGTAACTCTTGAGTTAGTTGTGTATCGAGGAAGTAATCGGGGAAAATCTTCCTGTTGAAAAGATCACATTGCTCATTAAATTCAAAAAGCCTTCCTTAGACCTCCCCGTCTTTATTTTACCGGAGAGGTTCTCGTAAGTGTATCCTAATCCCTTAAGAAATGAAGTCTCTGGGTTGCAAGTCTTAGGCCAGGAGGGCACAGATAGTTCATATTGATATTGATTTTTGCATTTGGTTCTTTTGTCCTTTTCTTCCACTGGCCTCCCTAATTGGCTGCTAGGGTCCCTTTGGAGATTGCTAATAGTGTGAAAGTGCATCTTCCCAAGATCTCACATTCAGCAGGAACTGAAAAGACAAAAGAAAAGAGAGAGAGAGAGAGAAAAAATGACCAAGAGACAAAAGATCACTTTCTGAAATACACTTATGTTAATAGCTACTCAATTTCCCTTTCCAGATGTTGGAATAATTCCTGGATTTTCTTACATTTCCACAGGGCATCAATGTTTGCAAGCCTGATGGTTAAATTCCTTATTTTAATTGTAGAGCAACACAATGATTAAAAAAATGCTCATTATGCTGTGTCACATTGAAAATTTGGAGTGGCAGAGTTTGTTAACAAAGATCATGAATTTTCCGTGCAAATTTGTATTTGATATACATAGATCAAATATCAGCTGTGAAAATATTGCTGTGAAAAGCAAGCACACTTATTTCTCCTCTTCCCCATAACTTGCCAGCCTATGGTAAAGAGAGTTTAAAAAGCAAGAAAAAAGGGGGTCAGTTTAAGCAGCTGCTGCTTCCTAAATTCTGTGTTTTATCCTTTTCCTTAAAATATATATCTTACTGTTCCGTTCTGGACCTATTGAAGGTAACTTTCAAAGTCTCATTAAAATACAGTGGTATGTATTAAATAAAACAAAAATTATTTGAAGTAAGCAACAAATCCTGATTTTAGATGGTCCGTACATAATACTGTACATGTAATGTTAGAATTACCCTAGAAGGTACTTCTAACATTACATGTACAGTAATTTACACTAACTTCTGAAGTGATTGACAGGACTTGTGAACAGAGGAGCACTGAGAAACCGTTCAAAGAGAAGGGTTTTGAAGATATGTCTCATAAAGACAAACCAGTCAAGGAAGCATTTTGGAAGTTAATAATTCCCAATTTAACAGCAACTTTGGTGAATATGCAAAATATGAGTTTCCTAAGCTCTAAAGTTATTTCAGAAAGCTGAGAATACTTTACTTGAAAGTAAAGATGGAAAGCAGGGAGATAGATAAAGATTTTGTCTTTCGGTACATTGTACTTCAAAGACTCCCTAAAAACATTTTAAGCAATACATGACAGCTGAGATAAGACAAGTTTGGTCTAGTGGTTAAGGCACAAGGCTAGAAAGTGGGAGACTGTGAGTTCTAGTGCCATCTTAGCCATGAAAGCCAGCTGGGTGACCTTGGACCAGTCACACACTCTTAGCTCAACTCACACCAAAGGTGTTTGTTGTTATGGAGAAAATAGGAGTGTGTGTTGGATATGTCCACCATCTTGACTTATTTGTAAAAACAATACTGATGGGATATAAATAAATAAAGGGCAAGGATGATTATGAACACAATTGCTTCATGGCTATGAAGAAAGTGAGCACTTCTGGAATCAAACAAAAATGTGATTGTACAGGAGGTAAAAGCCAATGTGAAATTATCCTGACATAAGATATCTGGAACACAATTGTAGAATATCCAGAATGTAGTAACTAATGACTAGGCTGTAGTAGCTAAGGAAGGAGATGATGCTTCTGTGAATCACAGTTAAAGCTGTGAGAAAAAAATATCTTTGCAGTGGGAAAGATATAGGGAAAAAATAGGGAGATGCAAGAAAAGAAATGTATGAAACATAGTTTGAGGCAGCATTATTTGGTTATTATTCCCTAAGCATGAGATGGTAACTATAAGAGTTTGTTAATTATGTATTTCATAAAGGAACACATTCAAGAAGTGGAAAACTTTAGCAGCAATGGGAAAACCTAAATGTTACACTGACTTTGTATTTTGTCCAAGATTTTGTGCTTCCCTGTCAGCAACTCATCTCATTTTCCTGATATTCAGGCTTCAACAGCTGCCCCTTCTTTGTTGCAAACTCTGAGACTGATACAACTCATGTCTAGATTATCCCTCTCCCCCTCCCCCCACCCCAAAAAAAGAAAAGAAAAGAAAAAAGAAAACCTGCTCTATTGCACTGCTTTCCTGAAGCTGTTTTCTAGTGCAAGTCTTTTGGAGGGAAGAGAGGCTCTTTTAAGTCCAATGAAAAAAATGCCTGGCCAGATTGAAGAGTAGTAGTTATTGTTTTACAGTAAACATGGAGTTCAAGGGATCACATCTAACTTTAACTTCTCAAAAACCAAGCATGCCTACTTCAACGCCAGGTTCTTTGTAAAATAAGTTTCATGCTTTCCCCAATGCTTCCTAGAATGACTACGCTATAGTTTGGATAATATCTGCCAGCTGTCGCAAATGTTTTTAGAAGAATTCTTTTATAAGAAGACAACGAACAGTAGGTAGGCTTGTTTCTTGCTAGCATTAATTATCATAATAAGTGACTTTGGAAGCAAAACTCCAACATTTGTTTGGGAACATTCTGCATTTGAATTCTTCTACATCATTTAACAAAGGAACAAATGTGCAACAATTCTAATCAGACAGATCACATTCTAACAGCCTGTCTGATTTCTGCTGGCAAAAGTCCTAGCAAAAATATCTTAGAGCTGCAGTCCCCAACCTTTTTGGCTTTACAGACTGGTGATGGCGGCAGGGTGGAGGGGAGGGTTTCACATGCACAACTTAATCCTGCACATATGCAAATGAAGTTTTGGATGGTTGCCTGCTGCTTGTGCGGACCGATTCCCAATGGGCTGCTGACCAGTCCCAGTCTGCAGACTGGGAGTTGGGGACTCCTGTCTTAAAGGATTCAGCACACAGCTCTAGGTTGAAGGTTATTTGGTCTGGAGTGATTGATTGATTGTGACCCATCAAATCACTTTTGACTCCTAGTGACCTGATAGATTTTCTCCATGATGTTCTATGTATATCTAAGCAGGTCTTTCAGTGGTGTATCCATTGACATTGTAACGGAGTCCATCCGCTTTACTGCTGGCCATCGTCTGTTTGTTTTCTTCTACTTTTTCCAGCACCAGAGGCTTTTTCAGAGATTTGGTTCTACACAGAATGTGTCCAAAGTATAATTTGAGCCTGGTCATTTGTGTCTCACAGAGGACTCTGGATTTGTTCTATGATTCATTGGTTTGTTTTCTTGGCTTTTTCAGAGTGTTTTCTAACAACAAAGTTCAAAGCTATCAATACTCTTCCTGTCCTGCTTCTTCCAAGCCCAACTTTCACTTCCATAGAGTGTCACAGGGAATATAAGGACTTGCATGTTTCTGATCTTTGTAGGTATAGACATCTTGGCATTTGAATCTTTTCCAAGGCATTCATGAATGCTCTTACCAAGTGCTGGTCTGTGGCATATCTCTTGACTGCTTGTTCCTTTACTGCTGATAGTTGATCCTAAAAGGCAGAAGATATCTATCACTTTAATATTGGTTGTTATTTCCGTTGTTGGAATTAGTTAATCACAAACTAAACTTATACTGGGATTGTGACAAGTCTGCAAAAAAAAAGCAAATACAATTATAGGCTGCATCAATAGACTTACAATAACCACAACAATAGAGTTGAAGTCAGAGTTGGACTCAAAACTTACAATAAACACACAACAAAAGAGTTGGACTCAGAACAGAGTTTTTCTCCTTTTTATGATGCTGATATACTTTTTTTTGCTTTGGCCACCAGAGGGCATTTTCACTATATCATTAAAAATGTAAAAATTCTCTTAACTTTGAAAACAAATTCTTAGAAGAACAGTACAGTGTTCAGAATTCATTGATGCTTACTTATAAGTAAATCTGCTAAGATGCAACCAGATAGTCTGATTTCTGAAAGACTGATTAATTTGTCCAGTGATGGAAATGCCTACCTCATCATTTTTCATCTTACAAAATAGAAAAGGGCCCGGATTATCTTTGTTTAAAGTAAGGATAATCGGGAAAGCCAAATGAAGAAAAAAAAATGCCTTTAAATTATAATGCCAGAGAAAATGGCTGAGAATACCTTAGACCACAAGAAGAAATAAATCATTCAGTGCCAGAAGTAAAACCAGACTACTCACTAGAAATAATGATGTTAGACACAAGGTGAAAGCAAGTATCATTAGAGAAGACACTGATGGTTGGAAATTATTATTTTTTAATTTATTTATTTTGATTTGTTAATCGCTTACAAGATAATAGGTATAAGTATATACATAGTTATGAATACATGAAATGGGTACATATAAGAAAAATAAAAGAAACAATAGGACAGGGATGGTAGGCACATTGGTGCACTTATGCACGCCCCCTACAGACCTCTTAGGAAAGGTCAATAGTAGACAGTCTAAGGTTAAAGTTTTTGGGGTTTGGGGAAGAAACCACAGAGTCAGGTAGAGTATTCCAGACATTGACCACTCTTGCTGAAGTTGTATTTCCTGCAATCAAGTTTGGTGCGGTTAACCTTGAGTTTGTATCTATTGTGTGCTCTTGTGGTGTTATGGTTGAAGCTGAAGTATTCATTGACAGGTAGGACACTGCAATGTATGATTTTATATACCATACTTAGATCAGACCGAAGACGGCGTAATTCAAGGTTTTCTAGGTCTAGAATTTCAAGTCTGATGGCATAAGGTATTCTACAATGAGTAGAGGAGTGGAGAACTCTTCTTGTGAAATATTTCTGGACTTTCTCAACTGTGTTAATATCAGATACGTAATGTGGGTTCCAGACTGATGAGCTGTATTCAAGTATTGATCTAGCAAATGTTTTGTATGCTCTAGCTAGTAGTGTGATATTACCAGAGAAAAAGCTACGTAGGATTAGGTTAATCATTAGGTTAACCCACTAGAAATAATGACGTTAGACACAAGGTGAAAGCAAGTATTAGAGAAGACACTGATGCTTGGAAATATCAAATGCCATTAAAAGAGATCAACAGAAGACAAGGTAGCTAAATGTTATCACTGATGATACAGCCCATTTGTATTACTGCAATACCTTTTACATGGGACTGCCCTTGAAGAGTATTCAGAGGCTACAACTCTGCACTGCAACATGCAGCAATGTGGGCAGTTATGGGTGGCATTGGTGGCACTTTTGCTCCATGAGCTGCATTGGCTATGCAATTCAAGGCACTGGTGCTTGCTTTTAAAACTGTTCATGGTTATGGATTATTCAGGGAATAATAATCCCCAATTGCATCTATCTGTACTGTTAGATCTGGCAAGTGAGGTATGCTCCAGAACCTGTCCACTAAGGAGTACCATCTAGCAATGCCCTGGAGGACAGCCTTTTGGGCCATGGCGCCTCTCCTTTGGAATGTCAGTCTCCCTCTCTGATTACATTTCCCCCAGCCCTGATGGCCTTTTGCAAGGCACTAAAAACTTGCTTTGCCATCAAGCCTGGGGTCCTGATAGTGTGGTTAAGCTCACTGTTTTAGTTATATTGACTGGGAAGTATTTGATTGTGCTCTGTTACATTATTTATGTTTTTAATTATTGGTTGTGTTTCTGTTCTGTTTTGTTTCTGGTTGCTGCCTGGAGTCATGTACAGTATGTGAGATGAGTGGCCATATAAATTAATTAATTTAAAAAGCAGAATCTCTTTAAGTACTCTAGAGAAACAGTCTTGGCAAAAGAAAGAGAGAGAGAGATGCTGTATGTAGTTATACCAGCAGCCCAAATGGGGAGAAGGTAAAGATTTCTACTCCCGTGCTTCCTGAAAAATAGCGTAGATGTCCCACCTAATTGCTTCAGGCAAAAATTGCATGTGCATTGAATGTTGTGCAGCTGTAGTCTGAAGTAGTGTGGCTTTGAGAAGCAGCACCTGCGCAAATGAACAGAGAGTTGAACCTCTACCACATGTTAAGGACAGTGATTGATGGTTGTTTTTCCCAGCAGCAGTTGCCACTGGGTGGGAACGGAAATGCAATCAGGGCAACTGCCCAAGGACCCGCTCTTAAGTCATTTAGTATTAAAACTGTAATGTCTATATTAGTCACCAACCTCATTGATGAGGCAGAATAATTCTTGGTCTCTGGGGCAGCACAAATTATTGCCAGCATAGTTTTCTGCTGATTGAAGGATTGTGGGAATGTTTGTTGACATGGCCACGAGGAACAGTTCACAGTCCAAATATAAGATCAATACAAGGAATAGATTTGGTGTGTTTAACTTGCATAAAAGGGAACCTGCATTACAAGGGAAAGAGATGAGACATTGTGAAACCCAAACCATTTTTATCTCCCAATTAAAAAGATTCAACTGGATTTCAGAACAAGCTGTTATGATAGCCTGGGAAAGATGAAGAGTGAACATGGATTTTAGCATCAGAGAAGATAGATCAAAAAGAAGTCCCAGGAATGTCAATTGAAAATTAAATACTTTAAAACAATCCAAGAAATTTCAGGAACATTTGCATGTTAAATGTGGTCTAGTATGTGCAAATAATTTCTGAGGTGCAAGAGATGTACAACAATCAAACTGGAATGTCAGTAGGGATTCTCAATCATCCAGGTCATGGTTGTCAAAAGGCAACAGGACTTTATTTTTCCTTGAAGACATTTCGCTTCTCATCCACAAGAAGCTGAGAACTTAAGAAGCTTCTTAGACAAGAAGCAAAATGCTTTCAAGGGAAAACAAAATCCAGTTGCCTTTTGAAAATGCACTTTTGGAACAGTCAAATGCGAAATCTCCAGCTGGAAATAAAATTGGGCTGTTTAAAGCTGTAGGAGGGAAGCAAGTTAGTGTCCTACCAGGGACAATACTATGTGTCCTAGACGTGGGAAAATGTCAGTATATATTGCTATAGTAAAGAAAGGGATGAAAAGAATAGGCCAATTACCAAATTAGGTTATTTAAGGCAGGGGTCCTCAACCACTGGGCCGCGGACCGGTACCGGTCCATGGAACATTTCCTACCGGGCCGCCGGTTTGCTGGGTGCCGCCATCTTGTTTGATGAGAAAGTGCTTCCGGGTGAGCTTTTCCGGTTGGAAAGCGGCGTTTGGGTCCTGAAGGAATCCTCGCGCCTTAGTTTCATGGAAGGGGGGGCTTCAAACGAAACTAAGGCGCAAGGATTCTTTCAGCACCCAAGGCAAGGCGAGCTGAGTGACCGTCCTGAAGCCGTCCCGAAGCAAAGCCCATCAACAAAGGTACAAAGGAGGAGTTGAAGGTGGCGGGGAGAAGCGGGGGACGGCTGGCTGGCCGGTCGCTCGGCTTGCCTTGCCTTGTCATGCGTGCTGATGCCGGTACCGGGCCGCGGATCATTTTGTGATGCCGGTACCGGGCCGTGGCACAAAAAAGGTTGGGGACCACTGATTTAAGGTATAGGGAAAAAAGAATAGAGCTATATATGTGGCAAGAAAAACCAAATAAACAGATGGGGTTTAGAAAAGGTGAATGGGCACATGAACAGAATTCAAGAAAGAAGCTTACAATTGTTTTAGTGATTTCAGTAAGGGATTTTATCATGCTGGAATATGGATGGTATTAAAAATGGATTTGCGAGAACACTTAATTTCTCCTCTGAGAAATATTTACAGTAAATAAAAAGATAATGCGGTAACTGTGGAAAATCTATGGTTCAAAACAGAAGGGAGTGAGAGAAGCTGTATGTTATCCCATATCTCTAATATATGCAGCAAATATATTTTAAGTACAACAATGCTGAAGAGTTAACAGCTGGAATCAGAATTGGAGATTAAAACATGATTTATATATTCAGTGAAAAAACTTGGTTAATGTGAAATATTAAGGGGACAAAGGTAATGTTAGGCAACATGCTTAGCAAACTCGCAGTTGAAGAAGCGATAGTTTTATTTTCTTGAGCTCAACAGCAGATAAAGATGGACAGTTTGCTGGAAAAGAAAGGGTGTTAATCCTAGAGAGGAACACATTGAAAACTTAGACAAGATAATGAAATGTAAAGATAATTCTGTGACAACAAAGAATGGAATAGTTAAAACAATGTTTTTCCCAGTTGTATCTAAAAAAAATACACACTGAGAAAGAACAAGCAAACTAAAATAAATGAGTTCACATTTGGATTCGGACATGATTACCCAAAGTACCATGGACTGAAAGAAAAATCAATTAGTCCTGTAAAAACAAAAGCCGTCTGTTCCCTTGAGATGAGGATCAGCAAGCAATGTGTTACGAGTGGATGATGCACAATAAAAAGCAACAGTGCTTGACAGAGTTCATGAAAATGCAGGAAAGACAAGACATAATATAACGGGCCCTGGATCGAGAAGATAACTGGAACTTCCTTGAAAGAGTTATGGAATATCAAGGTCAAGATGAAAGAGTCTTGTCTAGTAGTAGCAATTTTAAATGGTTAAATTACTACTAATAGTAATTTTAAACAGTTAATAACATTACCTATCTTGCGAAGTAATACCAAGCAAATGTAGCAGACCATTTGTAAGATAAATAAGTAGTAATAAAATTAAAGTGATTTGCTTATTAGGGTACCTCAGGTAATGACGAGGTATAATAAGATTTTATTCTTATTTGGCAGGATCAATTTTTAAGTAGCTAGGAGGCCACTTTATGTGATATCCTATAAAATGATTATCTACATTCCTTAAATAAAAATAAATAAAATTGTTCCCAGTAAGCCCAAATGTTTGAGATGAAATTGATCAAGTGGCAATTTGGGGAACTTTTTCCTATGAAGGAATGAATGGGTTAAAATACTATTGCTGACATATCATAAAGTTATGAGCAATCTTTGGTGGATTTTTTAATTTTCAGAGCTCTTTGCCCCCCCTTAGTCCATAAGATAATGAAGTACAGTTCTTTTAAGAACAATGTAGTGACTGATAAGATTGGGTAATTTCATATCTTGGTGTATATATAATGTCTATATATAATGAGTATAATATAACAGGTAACTATTGTGTAATCAAATTATGGCAGCACAAACCCAATGGGAAAGAATGGGAAATATACAGGCACATTTGTTTTTATTAATAAATCGTGTTTTCTTAAGCCAAGATGGTTACATGAGACTTAGTCCATAACATTAAATGGGTAACTGTAAAGAAAGAAAATGCACTCATTCCTCCAAGTCTCCAAGTTAATAAACTCAAACAGGGTCAGGTCTTTGGCAGTTTCCTGAAATGAAGGTGATTTTTTTCCTCAAGCACAATGCTCACAGAGTTCTCTTTAACAAGATTAAGACTAAAGGAGTGATGCTAGAAGAATTCCAGCTTGTCAGTTGTTTTCAATTTAGAGCCAATACATCTAAATATACCTTAGAGAAGGTATACTTTGAATGTCTTTCTCATAGCCTTTCAGTGCACCATAAAATAGACAGCAGTCTTCATTGATAATGAGGAAATCCGCCAATAGTTGTTTTCATAATAGTCACTTAAAATTTATCGGTCTGTGAACCAGCCAGTTTTGGAAGCCATAGTGTATAAAATTAGTTTCCCCATCCTGGCATTCTCCAGCTGTATTGGAACATAACCATCCTCAACAGCATATCACCCTGACAAAATGTGTAAATTGATAGTTAATCATTATACATCAGATAATATTGGTCATGCTTTGAAAATGATCAAAACAAATGTTTCAGCTTGCACAAGACCAAGAAACGCAATCCTTCTCTACCACTCATTACATTAGACCAGGGGTAGTCAACCTTTTTTACCTATCACCCACTTTTGTATCTCTGTTAGTAGTAAAGTTTTCTCTAACCGCCCACCGGTTCCACAGTAATGGTGATTTATAAAAGTAGGGGACAAAACCCCTACCGCCCACCATGAAAGCTGGGCACGCCCACTAGTGGGCAGTAGGGACCAGGTTGACTACCACTGCATTAGACTATTACACAAGTCTTTAAAAAAGTGATTCTACTTTGCTTTATTATTAAAGAACAATCTCCGTAAATTCAGAGACTCATTTGCAACTTTGAAAACACGCTGAGGTTCCCACTGTATACACTCCATGTGCACATAAGGCCCATTATGGATTTTGCATTGGTTATGGTTGTTCAGTCAACACTGAATCCATTGGAGAACCAGTTATGATTCTGCGCAGTTTGGAGAACCGGCAAATCGTGCCCCTGGCTGGCCCTCTCCACCAGTCAGTACTTATCACAAATGTGCAACATTGCTGATTGTGTTCTCCCCACCCAGTCACTCCTTAAGGTATTCATTTTTACCCCCTTCTGATGATCAGCTATTCCGATGATCAGCTGTGCCGGGATCCCCATTGCTGCCTTACTGCTTTGCCCAGGAGGCTTTCCTGAGGCCCAGGAGTCAAAAAAATGGGGAGGTTTGCTGTAAAAAAGGAAAAAAAGAAACCACACCCACCCAGTCACATGGCCATGCCCACCTAGTCACGCCCGCAGAACTGGTTGTTAAGAAATTTGAATCCCACCCCTGTATCCATCCCATATTATTCCAATTTGTCAAAAAGAAAGCTATGGTCCACTTTATCAATAGTCTTAGTCTGAGTACACAACAACTAGAGCAAGGGTCTTCAAATTTGGCAAGTTTAAGACTTATGGACTTCAACTCCCAGAATTCCTGAGCTAACATGACTGGAGGAGGAATTCTGGGTGTAAGTCCACAAGTCTTAAAACTATCAAGTTTGAAGACCCTTAACTAGAGCATTGTCCTCTAATTGAAGCACATTTTCCAAGAAAGCAATAAGATTTGTCTTACTGTACAACCTGTTCTTAACAAATTCATATTGGTTTCTGGTAATCACTATTCACTTCTAAGTACCTTCTTAATTTTCTTTGCTAGGATTTTTCAAGTATTCATGTCAAGCTTAATGGTTTTTCGTTTCCTAAGTTTCCTTTTTTTCTCATTTTAAAATATTGAAATAATATTGGCTGTTCTCTAATTTTCTTGCCCTTGTGCAGCAGGATTTCTCAAAGATTTCAGTCATTGGCACTGAGATGACGTTCACCAGGGAATGTACTCTGGGAATGTAATCAGCCTGGTCCAGGATAATTTAATTCAGTCAGAATTACTGGGTGTTGCCTC
Source organism: Pseudonaja textilis (assembly GCF_049901715.1). Taxonomy (NCBI): domain Eukaryota; kingdom Metazoa; phylum Chordata; class Lepidosauria; order Squamata; family Elapidae; genus Pseudonaja; species Pseudonaja textilis. Next base: position 38,678,712 of record NC_141990.1, on the reverse strand, counting down.
ACCAATTCCACACCTATTTTGTGAGACTTCTCAAAATTCCACACATGTCCTGCTTGCCTAGAAGAAAAACCTAAAAGTTTGCCTAAGGATGTCACATAATTTGGGGCAAGAGGTTTCTTAGAAAGACAAAATTGTACAAGAGGGAGATAATTCACAGAAGCTAGCCCAAATAACTGGAATGTAAAATAACAGTGGCAGGCAGGTGGAGCATCCAGCAACTTTAATACAAATAGTTTCTGTACTTGGGTTGATTTTTTAAAATCCCTATTTCCACCCAGTTTGTCCCCCAACAGTTTTTGCTTTTTTTGAAAGCTGGCCAAGTTGGCCCCAAAATAGCTGTGTAAAGCTTTCATGTTCTAACATACTGAAATAATTAGGAAAGAAGGACAATTTCCTTTTATAAAATCTTTGGAGTGGGAAAGAAGAAAAAGGGCAACATGACAGATGAAGCAAATCTTCAGAGCCTCCGCAGGTTCTTGGAAAAACCTTGCTGTTGTCACCTATAGATTTACAAGACAGTCCTAACCTTAGCGAAGCCAATAGAAATTTAGCCATCAGCATTGAGAGATTTGGTAACATGGTTCTTTAGGGGCAACATTAATCTTTCTTTGCTGACCTTAAAGGCCAGAATGGCCCCAGATGGCATACTGAGAGGCAGATTTTGAGCTGCTGTGATTTAGGATAGCTCCAAAGAAGTCAGTGGTGCTCGGGGAGATTTACAACTCTAAGTAGGGGTCGCTCTTTGCATATAAAAGGTCAGTATTCCTTTCTCTCCATAGGAAATTACACATTATTCATGGAATGAATGTATTTAATTAAAAATGTACTTGTTAAAACAAGGAAAAGCTATCCTTTCAAATAATTTTAATGTATAAGCAAACAATAAACTAGTTAACCTGTGGAATAACTAGGATATGTTTCATGGTGTGAAACATATGAACCCACAATTTTGTGGATTGTGGATGTAGTTACATCTACAGCAGGAATTATGAAAAATTCCCATTCTTCTAAGTAAGCTCTCCTGGCCATGAAGTGAACCATGAAGCCTTAGGATGGCTATTGCTACATACAGAGATCACTTCAGAGTTTAGAAATAAAAAGCCTTGGGAAAATAAGGTGAGATGGCAATTCTGTTTCATAAGCTTGGTTCCTAGCTGAAAGAAAGGTAAACCTTTTCTGTGTTTATCCCTGCTTTTCCAGAGATATTTGGATTGTATATACTTTGTGGTCAGGAACTTGTCTTCTTGTACTTTGTAAATCATCCTGCTTTATAATTAAGGATTATAATGACAAGAAACTGGATGATTGAGGCAAACCAAGGACTGGATCATATGGATTCTTCATTGAAATGAAATGGAAACTGAAATTAATGATTAGGAGTTAGGAAGTAAAAAAAAATTACAAAGCTGTTGTAGTTTTGTTGATTCATTATAAAAACATAATCTATAGCACTTTTATTAGAATTAATGAAATCATCAGTTCATCAGATTTTCACATTTTGTGTCAGTTGGGTTGATCCTAATAAGGGTATTACAATACATAGCTGTGGATTTCCCTTAAACTATGCCTTGATTTACTTACTGTTAACATGTCAAACTTAAGCACTGCCTGCCTTCCAATCTTGAAAGCACATGATAGGTACAGAAGCCAAAATTGCAGCTTTTTCCAGTATAGGAAATGCAGAAATCTGGAGGATGGAGAAGTTGCAATTTTAGACACACAACACAGAGATAATCTAGGAGTACTAATTAGAATAGCAGAAAAACTGAAAGAAGAAGAGTAAAAAAATTATTTTCTAAATGTATCTTAGATACGCAGGTTTATGGATGCCAAGAGAATAAATCTGTGAAGCTCATTTCTGTTGTATTATGACAGAAAATAGTTTACAACCTATGGTTCAGCATTCCCAACAGAGTTAGTCCCAAGACATCTAGAATCCAGCAGAATGAAAACGGCTACAACAAAACATCATATTAAGGGATCAACTTTGAGTTCGACTTCTGGTGGATACATGCACACAATCTATAAAAAAATTGCAGCCAAGAAAGTCATACTGCAGATCTATGCATTGCCTTTTCTTGGGACTAGAAGTATCTGGGGAGCAAGGAGGGAAGAGGGACAAAAATCAAAATGTTTATCATGACATTATGATGCAAACCATGTAAATTATATAGAAAATACATGATTAGATCTATAAGAAACCTGAAAGATTATGAATTGCTTTGAAGCCGCTTGATGCAACTCACTGCTTCAAAATGGACCCTACTATATTTTATGAATCTTTTCCAATGGGGTCATTCTACCAAGAATTCAGTGAATCAGTGTAGCCCCTTTGAAACATTGCCTAGAGCTAAGGGCTAATAGCTAAAATAAAACACGGATGATGGCTAAAATATCCCATTTCAAGTGATGTTTTTTCAGCTGAATCTGAACATCTAAAGTGGCCTCAAAATTGTAAGTTTGGGAAATAATTTTTAGATAGGTTTTTTTTAAAAATCTGAAAGCTTCTGGGTAACTCAAGGAACTCACTCAGTCCATACGAAAAGTGAAATGCAGCTTACAAATTTTAGAGGCTGTTGCTTTTGACATGCTATCACTGTGGGAAATTCTGATCAGAAAGCAAAACCACAAATGCTGCAGGTGCACTGGGACTGCACAGCTGAGCATAAAAGCTTCAATGTCTTAATGGCTGAGTGTAGGTCAGTTCATTATCCAAAGAAAACAACATCTTTGATTTGCCATGCATCTATGAATACGCCTTAATTATTTTAATACTTGGATGACATCAATATTATATTCCCTCTGGAATCGCAGGATCAGTGGATTTTTTTAAAAGGCGCGTAAGTTCAATATTACCACACAAATCAAAGAGCACATCAAATGCCCAAGAAATGACCAAAATCTTCATACAGTAAATCAATTTTTAACATGACTCTGCCACATAACACTGCAGATATTCAATTGATGCTATTCCTCACCACAGTTTTTCCATTCAGACCACTTGACTCTCCAAAACTCCAACGACATAGCTTTGGTTTTTATTCTTATTTTTAATCCCTCTCCAACAATTCCGTGTCCACAACCTCACCTTTGTGGCCTTTTGCCTCACTTTCCAGTTCCAATTATCTGCTGGGAGACAAACTTTAGTAAGCAAAGTCCTTCGGGAAATTCCTGATCTCTCTCGATGATTACTTCAACCTGCAAAGGATGGAGTAACAGGAAAAGCAACTTTCTTTCACTTGATCTTCATGTTCTGAAAAAAAAAATGGTTTTAAAAAAGGAGTACTTAACACTCCATATTACAACTGCCGCTAGAATCTCCTTCACCCCAAACTGGAAACAAGTTACTAGCCCCTCAGAAACCACAATAATTAATAAGATATTTGAATGCGCCAAAATTGACAGATTGACGATGCTATTGAAAAATAAGAAAGGAGAGTAATACAGGTGAAACTCGAAAAATTAGAATATTGTGCAAAAGTTCATTTATTTCAGTAATGCAACTTAAAAGGTGAAACTAATATATGACATAAACTCATTACATGCAAAGCAAGATAGTTCAAGCTGTGATTTGTCATAATTGTGACGATGGATTACAGCTCATGAAAACCCCAAATCCACAATCTCAGAAAATTAGAACATTACATGCAATTAATAAAACAAGGATTGTACATAGAACAATATCGGACCTCTGGAAAGCATAAGCATGCATATGTACTCAGTACTTGGTTTGGGTCCCTTTTGCAGCAATTACTGCCTCAATGCGGTGTGGCATGGAAGCTATCAACCTGTGGCACTGCTGAGGTGTTATGGAAGACCAGGATGCTTCAATAGTGGCCTTCAGCTCTTCTGCATTGTTCGGTCTCATGTCTCTCATCTTTCTCTTGGCAATGCCCCATAGATTCTCTATGGGGTTCAGGTCAATCGAGTTTGCTGGCCAATCAAGCACAGTAATCCCACAGTCATTGAACCAGGGTTTGGTGCTTTTGGCAGTGTGGGCAGGTGCCAAGTCCTGCTGGAAAATGAAGTCAGCATCCCCATAAAGCTCATTTGTGGAAGAAAGCATGAAGTGCTCCAAAATCTCCTGGTAGACGGCTGCGTTGACCCTGGACTTGAAGCACAGTGGACCAACGCCAGCAGATGACATGGCTCCCAAATCAACACTGACTATGGAAACTTCACACTGGACTTCAAGCATCTTGCAGTGTGTGCCTCTCCATTCTTCCTCTAGACTCTGGGTCCTTGGTTTCCAAATGAGATGCAAAAGTTGCTCTCATCAGAAAAGAGGACTTTGGACCATTGAGCAACAGACCAGTTCTGTTTTTCTTTAGCCCAGGTAAGGCGCTTCTGATGTTGTTGGTTGTTCAGGAGTGGCTTGACAAGAGAATACAACATTTGAAGCCCATGTCCAGAATCCGTCTGTGTGTGGTGGCTCTTGATGCACTGACTCAGCCTCAGTCCACTCCTTGTGAAAGTCTCCAACACTTTTGAATGGCCTTTTCCTGACAGTCCTCTCCAGGCTGCGGTCATCCCTGCTGCATATGCACCTTTTTCTTCCACACTTTCCCCTTCCACATTAATGTGCTATTAATGTGCTTTGATACAGCACTTTGGGAACATCCAATTTCTTTTGCAATTACCTTTTGAGGCTTTCCCTCCTTATGGAGGGTTTCGATGATGATTTTCTGCACAACTGTCAGGTCAGCAGTCTTCCCCATGATTGTGATACCTACTGAAGCAGACTGAGAGACCATTTAAAGGCTCAGGAACCTTTTGCAGGTGTTGTGGCTTAATTAGCTGATTAGAGTGGGACACTTTGAGCCTAGAATATTGAACCTTTTCACAATATTCTAATTTTCTGAGATTGTGGATTTGGGGTTTTCATGAGCTGTAAGCCATAATCATCTCAATTATGACACATTACGGCTTGAACTATCTTGCTTTGCATGTAATGAGTCTATCTCATATATTAGTTTCATCTTTTAAGTTGCATTACTGAAATAAATGAACTTTTGCACGATGTTCTAATTTTTGAATTTCACCTGTACAAGGTATGGGATGTTTGGTACAAATGGTTAAGGAGAAGACACAAAGGTGTCAAATGACAGTATATGAGAAAGTACAAAGTACTATCACATATGTGTAAATATATGTATATATGCATAAAAATGTTTACAATGAGAAAAAACTTAATATAGCTATGGATGATATTAACCAATGTAAACACTGTTACAGTATCATTGCAAAGTGTGGAAATCTGTTTTTTTTTATTGTTGGAACGTTGAATAAATAAAATAAGAAAATAAAAAAGGAGCAGTAATGGAAACATTATGGGAATGTAACTATAATGCTGGGAGGACAATAAGTACCAATATGACTTCTAGAAATTCTTAGTGAAGGGAAGCAATTAAGGAAAAGTACATACAGGAAGCATATATTATAGGGGTTAGGAAAGTTGAAGCTCATAATGAGGTTGGAGAAGGATGGTAAGCAAAGAAAATAGATTTTTAAATATCAAAGTAAAAATAAAAATAGTTCAGTGGCAAAGGAAAGAGAAAATTTTATTGTGAAGAACTAATGGAAAGCAAAGGATTCGAACATGTTTAATAAAAAAACAGTGGAGGAATATCTACTGATCTTGAATTAGTTCAAATCTCCAGGATCAAATGGGTTATATTTTAGAGAACTGAGGATTCAGCTGTGGCTGAACCAAATCCATCTGCTTTGAAATTGAAGTTCTGGAGTGTGGGAGAAGTAATGGCTTGTAAGATTCATGCCATTCATTTCCTATTTGCTAGTGTTCAAAATGTAGGAAATAAGCAAAATGAGCTTGAATTCTTAGTAAAAGAAGGCAGATATTTGTGTGTGTGTGCGTGTGTGTGTGAGAGAGAGAGAGAGAGAGAGATGGTGGGGAGCAAGAGAGAGGTTGTATTGTATGCCAAAAGTTTCCAAACATGTTTTGAAATCTGAGTCTATATTGTAGAGAGAACATCAGGATAAAAAAACCTGGAGGAATGAATAAAAGCAGTACTGTTTTGTTATTGTCTATTGTTACCCATCCAAGCAGAAAATCTGGATGATGCTTTCCAGAAACAGCTGAAAGATCTTTCAGGCAGTTTTAGTTGGTGGACTTTAACTACCTTGACATCAGTTGTGACTCAAATTACCAAATACCACCCTTCTAGGAGATCCCAGAATTTTGCTGATTCACTAATTCTCAGAAGAAGGTGCAAGATAATCAGTATCCTTGACTTGATCTTAACTAATAGGAAATAAATCGTATCGCAGAATTAGTCATGAGAGTGGAAGTAACAGAACGTTATGGAAAAGTGATCATTTTCAGGAAAACTGAAACCAAAAATTAGTAAAATACGTAACTTAAAATACCACAATTTTTTTATAAACTTGGAACAATGAATTGTAGGGCAGGAGAGTCTAGTGGAAAAGGAAAACAGAAGAGAACTTCTAAAAAGATACTAAAAGAATATATCAAACAATTCGAATGAGAAAAATTTGAGGATGCTAGAAAGCTAATGTTCCTATATAATAGCAATAGCACTTATACTTGTATATCACTTCATGGTGCTTCACAGCCCTCTCTAAGTGGTTTACAGAGTCAGCATACTGTGTTGCCCCCAACAATCTGGATCCTCATTTTACTGACTTTGGGAGGATGGAAGGCTGAGTCAGCCTTGAGCCAATGAGATCAAATTGCTGAACTGCTGGCAATTGGCAGTCAGCAGAATTAGCCTGCAATACTGCATTCTAACTACTATGCCACCACCAATTAAAAAAAAAGTTAATTGAATATCTAGAGAGTAAAAGGTCACAGAACCTGTCTGTTTGGTTTAGTGATTAAGGCACCAGACTAGAATGCAGGAAATCACAAGTTCAAGTCTCACCTTAGCCATGAAAGGCAGCTGGGTGACCATAGGCCAGTCACTCTCCCTCAGCCCAACTCACCTCATAGCATTGTTATTGTGGGGAAAATAGGAGGAGGAAGGTATATTGGATATATTTGCTGCCTTGAGTGATTTGTTAAAAATACTAAAGGTGGGATACAAATGAAAAAGAAAATAAAAATAAAATCAATGGAAAGAAAGAGAAGTCATTAAGGAAGAGTATGTAAAAGTAATCTTGATTTGTAGGTATTAATAAAGTTGAAATTCATAATGAGCAAGCAGGAAAAACATCGTTACGTTAGTTCAAAACAAAATAAGAAAAGAACATATAATCTATTCACTGAAAATGGCAAAACTCTTATTTAGTTATTTGTTTCTTTGTTTCTTACTTACTTATTTGCTCCCATCTCATGTGAATGACGAAGAGAATGCAGAGCAACTCATTTCTTACTTTAATTTAATGTTCTCAATGAGATAGCACATGTTCCACTAAGCAATTGTGACAAACAAAATGAAGGGACAGGATGAAGTTTGAAATTGATAGAAACATAGTCAGGAAATATCTGCTTGCTTTGAATAGTGTTAAATCTCCAGAATCAAATCTGCTGTATGCTAGGCTACAGTAATATACTGACGGTCTGCCTGAACTTTATTATTGTCTTTCAGAATTCTGCAAAATGAGTGAAGTACCAATTAACTGAAGGAGGGCTAATACTAATGTCTTTATTATCAAAAAGAAAGAAAGGGAGAATTCAGGGAACTAGAATAGTTAGTTGGATATTAATATCATGCATATTTTATCCAGATAATTAAGCAGTTGTTTTCAAGTACTCAGTCTGTCAAGAAGATAAGTGCAGTAGTACAGGGCTGGAAATTCAGGCTAGGGGTCAGAAAGTACTCCTTAGATTAGAAGATAAACTGTAATGTTTCTTTGTTTAAAAAAATAGGATAAACCAATTCTGTGTCAGACGCAAACAATCAGATCCATATGTGAAAGGTTCAATTTCACTATATTGCATTCTATTTATAGTACCAGAATTTCCCAGATTACTTATCCTTCTTTGGGAGCAAACAGATGAAGTTCCATGTCACTTAGGTGTGGGAGTCAGTCCTAGCTTTCTTACAGCTGCACAACGACTCAAGGCTAACTACCTGCTTGATCCTGCTTTCTTGCCAGGCTGGTAGTTCCCCAACATTCTGTTATACTAAAGCATCATTGAATGAGGCGGGATTGAGAAGTGAAGGCAGTCAGCAATGTATTGGTCTGTTTTGTTTCTTTCCATCACCTGCCATCGTTGCAATGCCACCTCCTGTTATTTACAGGAGTGGCATTACTGTATCTACAGAGAACAAATAAGATTTGAAAATTACTATGGTTTTTCCAGAAAGTAAAGAATTGCTATAATATCTGGAACTATGGTGGATCATGATTCTTAAGAAGTGTAAGTGTGCACATTGGTGGAGAAAAGGTTACCAATCTTCCCTGAATTCTGTAGGGATTAAAAAAATAAATGTTCTGCAACAACTATGAAAATATGGGCTGACCTAAAGGGAAAGAGTTGTTTAACTCCTCCTACACCAGTTCATATAGTAGAAGGTTCCAAAAAGAATTAATAGAAGAAAATATATGTGGCTCAGGACTGAATTCTAGAGTTCTTGGTGTTCCCTGAGTTTGGTTGTTTACTTCCATGGATGTCTCCATAAACCCAATATATCCCTTTATCCAGGGATATCATTACCAGGGACCTCAACTTGTAATATGTACAGGCTGTTTGTGAGTTCTTTATCGATCTTATAGCTGGAAATATATATTCTGTCAATTTTCCAGTACAGTGCCTCAGGAAATTAAAATACCTAAGCATAGAAGAAGATGAAATTATGGTTTCATTCACTTGCATAACACTCTTCATGTCCATAGAACCAGAAGTAGCAAAAAAAAAAAGGAGCAGTACTACACAACACACTCAACCTAACCTAGCACCCAAGACAAATGAGACTCATGAAACTCATCAACTTTTGCCTCATTACCTACTTTCAGTTTGATGGACAAGTATGCCAACAAAGCAGAGGAACATACATAGGATCATCGCGATGAACAGCACCTAGAATTTATAGCACTTTCATATATACAACCATAAGTATGGATTCATTGTGTAAACAACACTTTTGTCTAATAAAAAAGGAACAACTAGAGAAGATAGATAATCAAAATCTTCAAAGGAAAATAAATCATACAGAAAGAACAACATGTTACCCTTCCTGGATATCCTCATCAGCAGAGGAAATGATGGCAAATTAAAAACCCAAATCTATCAGAAAATACCCCCCACTAACCAAGTGCTCTACTGCAATAGCAACAACACCAGAAAAAGAACACATATACAGCATCTTCCAACAAAATGAAGAGCCCCACAACTTTATAAAACTTTATAAAAAGTACTTGACCACACTACCTGTACAATCCATGGAAAGGATAATACAGAAATGACACCCCCACCAACATTGGCAAGGCATGCTATTCTCAGCAAATATTACACTATGCACACTGATGTTGTCAAGTTGGGTAATGAAATTGTCTGCAAGTAAACAAGCTCAGAGAGCACCAAGAATCCTCCCCACACATTTAGTTATTAGGTTATATGTTGCTCTGATTATGGTTAACAGTTAAAAACCAATAGTAAAGTTTATCCAGACGCTAAAGAACATTCATTATGACATCCACATTCATCCTCCAAAAGAGAACAAATAAAACATCTCAGACTCTGAAGGCTTGCAGAAAAATTAGGTCTTAAATTCTTTCTGAAAAGCTAACCGGGTTAGTTCTTAGTTAAGTATTAATCTACTAAAGGCTAATACAATGTGTTCAGAGGCTACAATTATTAGTGTTATTTGAAGACTCTCCGTCACAGAGAAGTTTGGGAGAGGAGTTACAATCTAGGTTTCTCTCAGTCTTAACTGTTTATAGATTAAACATATTTGCAATTGGAAGTAGTGAATTTAGTGAGACTAATTCATTGATAATAAAATAGTTCTTATAGTTCTTTTCATATAATACAAATATTTCTAACTCAGTACCCAAATTATAGCATTCTGAAGCCCTCTCTTGTTTCTAGATCTATATTTATTGACACTTAAAGATCTGTTGATACTAAAGTATGTACTATATATTCTACGTAGTTTATCTCTATAGTAAAGATGGATTACCAAAAGTTAACAAAGTCCTTTTGTGATCTTGTTTTGCTGAGTGTTGAAACCACATGCTTTTGTTATGACGTCTTCCCTGTGTTTAAAAAATAATATGTATGATTTGTGCAAGAATTTATCACTGGTACCGCAAAGCCTCCCTGTTCTTTTCCTTTATATGAGTAATTTAGATAGGGTGGTACCTGCCTTGGCAGTAGTTTCAGATCTCTGTCCTTTTCCTGAACTTGGGCAATATTTACATAACTTATCCTGCCAGTAATATAGCACTGAAACAACCAGTTGAGGAAATGTACTTCAATGTGTATTTTAAAATGCAGTTCAGCAGGATGTAGGGCTTTTTCATTACCATTTTCACAAATAAAATGGCAAATAATGGCCATAAGGGTTATTCACAGTACAGTAAGAATTAACCTTCAAAGATCTAGAAGTGATGAGAAATTGTATTTACTAATTCAGAATTGGCAAAAAGATAACAAATGTATTAAATCCCACAAGGCTAAGAAGATTACTTCATTTATAGAGACATGGGTAATGAGTAATAATACATGGTAATAGCTTGTAAAAAGTCAAATAAAGATACGAACTGAGCAAATATGAGTTTAGAGCCACTCAGTAAAACATTTATAACAGCCTATGGGGGTGTTACCTGTTCTGGCATCAAATCAGGGTTCTGTCCTTTGAGTGAACTTCAGCAACACTTGTCTAACTTGTCTGTCTAACTTGTCAGCTGATTGATCTAAACACATTTGGATTCTTAAGCTCTTGAAAAATACATCAGGAGCTTTGATGTATCCACATTATAAATTTTATGTCTACTAAATTTTAAAAGGCTCCTAGGCTCTTTATTTGACAGACCTTTCCATAGCTACTTTGATCAATGGGATCCTACCTAAACCCATACTGACCCATTAAAATACATTTTATCAATGCAGCTATTTTTATGGTATATTATTAAATCATCGACTAAAGTGAAACATTCCCTCTTTCTCTAAGAGCTTTTGTTTTTGTTTCTACCTAAGAAGGTGCGAAAAAGATAGGAACTGCCTGCATCATAGCTTTCATTCTGTGGGATTATATTCAAAGTAATGTTAACTTACAGAGTCTGCGATCAGAATTACTTCATTTCTGTTTGAATGGTCTGCAGCTTGGTTTTGGAAAGCATCATCAACATCCTTTCTGAGTGAGCACTAATATGCAAAGCAAAAATACTGTTTTTATTCATTCCTCCAGTTACATTAAACTATAGCACTGTAAAGTTAACTTTAGTTAAGTTACAGTATAGTTACTCTATAGTACAATGCCACTAGGGTTATTCACTTGGGTTTCTGAGCAGATGTGGAGCTTCCATCACATAGTGTGTCTTTCTTGCTTCTTATTTCCTGTCTTCCTTTAAAGAAAATTATGCCCTTAACATCCTATATTCCAAACAGGAGAATACTACTACCAGATGTCTGTAATGCTTGCTATATCATATTTGCTTTCCTGTATGAAGAGAAAGATTAATCTTGCTTATCTCCTACTCTGAACTTTAGCAAATAGGCAGTGAAGACAGTGGATTGTATGACGTACATTTAGTTTTTCATTGGGCAGCATAATGTTTCTAACTCTTGCCTTGGAGATGTGCTGCAAATCTACTTAGCAATATAAGGAAACCTGGAAAAAAATAAGGAAATAGAAATCAAGAATCCACTTTTAATCTCTAAATTGTCCAAACACAGGAGCAGTGATATCAATCGTCATTTTAGTACTCTGCAATAATGAAAACAACAATTCCTCAAGTTGAACATTAGAAAGAAGCTTCCATACAACAAGAGGAGTTTGACAATGGAACCAATTGCCCAGAGAGCCAATGAGCTTCCCTTCATTGGGCGTGTCCCAGCAAGATCTAGATAACCATCTATTTTGGTTGCCTAATCCAGACTTTTGATTAACCAGGAGATTGGGCTCAAGACAATGAAATGGTCTCTTCCAACTCTGTGACTTTTATTATCTTTCTCTAGCAGCACTTTCTTTTATATTTAATAAAATTTGTAATGTTTAAAGCTGGTGTGAGATAAGAGCCCTGATTCTCATGTCATTTGGTAAACAAGAGTGAGATGCTGAGAATCTCAAAGCTAAGAAAAGGGCAGCCAAAAATTTGTTCTTCCAAAAACTTAGAAGAGTTGCAAAATTTGGAACTTGGGAGTGACAAATGTGTAGGCCAGTTTTTGTAGCAGCTTTACACAAAATTTCTTTGTATTCACAACTTAGTTCTTTGCAGTAAAGCTATTATCTAACCTACTTGGGTCTGCTTAGGAATGTGGAGGAGAGAGGGAGAGCGAGGGAAGGAGAGAAAGAGAAAGAGGGAAAGAGATATTAAGCTGTTAGAAAACTACTTCTTTGTTATGACTAAACTATATATGATGAGGAAGAGATACAATAAGTTCCCTCAGGATCTTTTTGTTCTCCTAAAATAGTTGAGTAGATGAAGGGAACTTGGAATTGGATTGTTGTACAATGGAAGGAGAACTTATCCCTATTTTATCTATAGGAATTTTCCACTCCACTAAATGTTACTATTACTGCAGGTAGGGGAAAATTGAACTGCCGTGTATTTCTCTCTTTTTATTTTTATATTTAATAGAAACTTCCAGAAAAGAAGCTCATCTTTATCGACACACTTGTATCAAAATGGTTTGAAAGAAATTTCCCTAGCTCAGCCACAATCCATACGAATACACACACATATAGTAGTACTATGCAAAAGTCTTAGTAGTAGTACTATGCAAAAGGCCATCATTAGATTTGTGGTGGTAAACATTTTAATGACCATAATTATTTTTGGTCTTGAATTTTCAATTTGTAGGTTTCCTTTTTGAGAGTGGTCTTGCTGGTGCAAAACTATGACTCTGTCAAATTCCGTGATCTTAACATTTAACAGTATAACAGAATAGGAAGGGATCTTGGAGGTCTTTTAGTCCAACCTCCTCTATTTCGAAAAAAGAGACCTTATATCATTTCAGACAAATGGTTACCCAATCTCTTCTTAAAACTTCCAGTGATGGAGCTCCCACAACTTTTGAAAGCCTACTGATTAATTATTCTAACTATCAGGAAATTTCTCCTTAGTTCTGAGGTTGCTTCTCTCCTTGCTTAGTTTCCATCCATTGTGTCTTGTCCTGCCTTCAGCTGCTTTGAAAAATAAATTGACCTTCTCTTCTTTGTGGGCAGCCCTGAGAATTTGGAACACTCTTTTCATGTCACCCTAGTCCTTCTTTTCATTAAAATAGACATACTCAATTCCTGCCACTGTTCTTTTTATGTTTTAGCTTCCAGCCCCTAATCATCTTTGTTGCTCTTCTTTGCACTCAACCATGTTTTACACAAACCTGGTGTAATAGATTTTTCTCCCATGAGCTGTTCAGAGCATCCAGTAGTGGGAGATGCTTCATTCTCTTCCTAGTCAGGCTGGGCTTAATTATTAGGATGCTCCTCCTCCTCTGTGGGACTCCTCCCTAGCATCCCCAGTTTTAGCTCAGCCTTTGTAGGAACAGGCAGTTTCCACTTTGGCTGGAATAGAAGCTAAAAACAACAAAGATTCAAATGATTCAGATTTGGCATTTAGATTCAGTTCGGAGGGCTCCTTGTGACATCTAGGACCCCGTAGCTACTGATGGCTATTATTAACGTCTGGCCATTGGGGCTCATAAAATCTCTTGCAAGAGCGATCACGGCGCTCCGAAAGTAATTTGAGGTGGCTTGCCTCTAAACCACAACAGGGCTTATCTTCCTATCATTTTAGCGCGATCCGAACATCAGGTGCTTCTCGTGTCAGTGGAGAGTGGCTGAAGTTTCCCCCACAGAACACCTTCCAGGGCAGAGATATTAAGCGCTTCTGAGCCTTTGCTGCCTGATGGCCTTGGTGGTTTCCCTTCCTGGGGACCACATTAGCTGCTTAAGCACTTGCGATCACGCCCACGCGGCGGCCAGCGCCATTTTAAACAAGACGTTTGGTGCTTATTAAAACTGAGAGAAGTTTTCTCCCTGCTAGGTTTCCCTTCCTGGGGACCAGGAGCGGGCATCCCTACCCCCAATTTTCCTTGGGGTAGTGAGTTCACGATCATTGGCTAAAGCCTCACAGAGTAAGCAGCTCAATAGTGAGCACCGCCTGTACAGGGCAGCTGTTGCAGGCATCTTATCTCAAGGATCTGGCCTGAAGAGGGGTCCTTAATTTGGCTTTTAATTTGGTCCTAAATTTGTTTAAAACACCAGAACGGCTATTTGACATACTCCAATTTGAAATAAAATCAAATACCTTCCCAGAAAATTACTAATAAAAAGAAGAAAGTGAAGAACTAAGCTTTATTGATAAGGATTCCCTGCCCCTTAAGGGAGCAGGCCCCTAGATGTGCCAACCACCTTATACTGCAGCCTCTTTAACTATAGAGCTTAACAGTAGAACCATCATAATGACAAGTGGCTACAACTCAAGAGCCAGAGCAGCAACCAGGGCCCGAGAGAAGTCCATGGAGCCCAGGAAGCCCTCAAAGGCGGCTGAAGAGGATGCCCATAGATGCCATCAGGCCATAAAAAAACAAGTGAGGAAGCGTACCAGAGAAACAGAGCAGGCGCATCGGTCCAGGCCGCCCAGTCCCATTCAGGCCCCAAGCCCCCACCTCCTCCCTGGATTTGTTCACTCAAGCCAGGTGTAGCATCGCCAGATAGGCTCCTCATCAGATCCCAACGACTGCACTAGCTCCACATAGGGCCCCAGAGGCAACATTTACCCCCACAGCGGCTGGCCTTCGTCAGGAAGAGGACCTCCCTGAGGAAATCCCGCTAGAACAAGGGCATGGATGGAGCTGGCGATACAAAAAGGCATTGTGGCAGGCATACAATGATCTATTTGGGTGACATTCTGCAGCCTCGGACTGCGGGTCCCTTTGAAAGCGGTCTCTATGGATCAACATTACCCTCAGGTACCTCCCCAAGGGGAATCCTCTATCCTCCCAGACAGGCCCCCACAGGAGCTGGGGGACCAAGGTGACTGGATGGAACAGGAAGAGGGGTCAATTCACAACATGGACCAGGGGTTATCAGAGGTATGGAAAGAGGCATGTCGGATGACGAGGGCCTCACTCCTGATCAACCTGTATTTATGGGGCTTTTCTGTCCGCAATTATTTAAATCCCTATTATTCAAGGCTAAGAACACCACATGCCTTGATAAATCGTCCCCCTCCTCACAACCAGCAGGGCCTCCAGGATGAGTCAGGGGATTTAATCTTCTCTCAACCCGTTAATGAAGTGGACATAATTCCAGTCCCTCGTATGTTTACTGATCTAGTCCAGAAGCAATGGGCTTCTTCAGCAACATACCCCGCCCCAACAGGATATGATAAGAAATTTTATAACCTGGCACCCTGACTTTTCAAATTCCCTGAATACATTGAAAATAGATGACCCGACAGTGACCCTGGCATCCTCCTCCGCCATTCCAAGTGAGGCAGAGGAGGCTCTTAAACCTGAGGAAAAAGGGCAGAATTGGCTCTTTGTAGAGCACCACGTCTCAGATGTGTGGGCCAAAGAGAGAGGCTATGTCTGCATCTTTTTTACAAGGTCCTCCCTTAGATGGGATATCATTCAGCTTTCAATATCCGAGTGCACCAGGACATTGCCAAATTGATTGCTGTGGCAGAATTTTCTGCAGACGCATGACTTTCAATGCCATAAAATTTTCTTCAAGGGCTATGCATCACAAGTCTTAGCGAGGAGATTATTGTGGCTCAGGCATTGGCAAGCTGACACTAAACACAAGTGGAAGCTTGCCTCAGTGCTGCTTCTTGGGGGAGGAGTTGTTTGGCAATGCCCTTGATCCACTCCTCATAGAAACTAGGAACAAGAAAAAAAAATCCTCCCCTCTCTTTTTTTTGAAAATCAGAATCTAGGACTCCCCTGCCATTTCAGAGAGGTTCCTTTTGTCCCTTCTATCAGGGACCCTATTATGCAAGATATCAGAGGGCACCAGGAGACAGACAAGGGCAGCAGTCAGACAGATCCGACTTTGGGGACAGGAAGCAGAAGGGGAGGACAAGACAAGAGGCAGTTTCGTGGAGTGGGAAACAGGGCTTTCCACCGCCCAAATAGGAACTATGAGGGAAGTACCCATTGGAGGCCACCTAAGATTATTTGCTGACCAATGGGATCCCTCTACATTTGACGCTTGGGTCAGGGACACCATTAGATTCGGCTTGCTCTGGAATTCCAATCTACCTGTTATCCTTCGTTTGAACATGTAGGAATTCTAGCAATAAACTATATTACTCACAGGATTTGTTGTGAATAGGCACGTTTATTTTCGCTCGTTTTCCTTCAAACACGGCAACAACGGATATGCCGGATAAGGGGAGTCAGCAACTGAGATCATTCAAATCTCTCAAGCGCAATTTATCATGCAGCCCCACCCCATGCAGCTAACTAACACCTGCCCTCCCCATTAGTGCTACATGCATCCACCCCGCAATTCTAAATGGAACTAATTACCAAACAGAATGTGGTTTCATTCCCTGAGTTGTGCCGTAACTTCCCAATAATTATGTTTTGTTTCGGGGTAATGAGAGGAGTTGGAGTGATAAACCTTCTCCCACCCCATCCTTGTCGCATGTTCGTTGCCGATAACTGAGATGGGTCAAACCGGATGGGATCTTCAAAAGTAGGACGCTTTTCCAATCAAGTTATATTATATTATAAACAGCAGGATCGGATGTTCATTCCCAAATCAAGATAATGTGCCAGGCTTCACTTCAGGAGATAAACCAGTAGACTCTTTGGCTCGACACTACCCCCTGAATTCCTTTTTATGAGATTCCCACTGTCTAGGGACCCCAGGAAAAGATCTCTTATGCAGGCAGCTATCACCCACCTACTGGAGAGATCTGGGCCATTCAAGCAGTCCCACTGGACCAAAAAGGTCAGTGATTTTACTCGCACCTTTTGTGGTCCTAAAAGTTCAGGGGGATGGAGAGGGCAATTTTGAAGACTTAAAACTCCTTAACAGATCCCTAGTCTTTCGTAAATTTAACATGACCACCCTACAATCCATTCTGCTTAGCATCACATGTACTTAAATCTATAGACCTCACAGAGGCATATTTACACATCCCAATTAGACCTTCACACAGTAAATTTCTCAGGTTTTTTATAATAATCTACACTATGAGTATGTTTAGCCCTCTCTTTTGGCTTAGCATCTGCTCCCAGGACCTTTACCAAGGTTCTAGCGTGCCCTGGCCGCTTTCCCCAGAGATAGGCCCATCTGACTGCAATGTTATCTATATGACATTTTACTCCTGTCATCATCCATTCAACAGGCCAATATGGATACTCAAATTACTATAAGGACCCTTCAACAGCATGGGTTCTCTATAAATTGGTGAAGAGTCACCTATCTCCCTCACTAGATTAATTCATCTAGGGGCCATTATCAACACTGTTGAAGGTAAGGTCTTCCTTTCCCCAGACAGGCAGGAAAGTACTCTTTATCAAAAACATTGTCACCATCCACTTGTGGAGATCAGAACCCTTAAAAGCGTGCTCCAGCCCTCTTATCTCAAATTATTAGGGAAAATGATCTCCTGCATCTCTCATTAGTCCTTGGGCAACCAATTTCATGCCAGAACTCTGCAATGGTTCCTGCATGCCGTATCAACGATCTGGGAGGGACAGTTCCAAAATTTGAGTCACAGTACCATCAAACGTCCTGAGATTACTTCGCCGGTGGACAGTAATTTCCACAATCAACAGGGGTTGTCCTTTCAAGGATCCACACAGATCAACAGTCACATGACAGTTGCCATCCTGATGGGGGAGCTCATTACCATTCCCACACGGCTCAAGGACAGACCATTCCAGAGCAATCGTCCAACACATCAACTGGTTGGAGCTGAAAGCGTCCACCTAGCTCTCCGTGCAGGTTTCTTCTGCTGCTTTGGGTCCAAACACGCCCTTGTCCTGACTTACTAACAACACAACAAAGGCCCATATAAAAAGAAGCAAAGGCAATTCATTCCAGGCAGCTGATGAGAGAGAGCAGAGAGATTGCTCTCTGGGCCGAAAGCAACTTGCTCTCCTGAAAGCGGAGCACATATTAGGATTATGCAAACCTCCAGGCAGACTGGCTTAGCAGGGCTAACGGTCGACCGAGTCAGTATGGTGCCTGCACCCAACTATCTCTCAGGAAGCAGTCAGAGGTTTGGCCAACCGTCCTGTTTGCCTCCCCCTCAATTCACAACTACCACAATTCATCTCCACGATACCGCCATCGCAAGAAGTGGAGGACGCTCAATGTCCTCCGCTGCTGTTGGCCACCCAGTCTGCTATGTACATTCCCCCCCAGTAATACCCAAGTTAATCCAGAAGCTTCTGGAGGAGAGGGCAGAAATGTTGGTGGCTTCTACTGGCCCAGATGAACATGGTTTGTGGACCTGAGTGGATCTGTCGACAGAAAACCCATGGAGAATCCACCGTCAATAGTCTCTTTCTCTCAAGGTCCAGTTCACCACTTGGACCACAATAGCTCCGCCTAGCCATATGGAGATTAAGCGGAGATGTCTGAGAAGTGAGGAAATTTCCAACAAGGTCATTAACACCCAATACAAGCAGCTGGACGCCCTTGACAAATCGAATATATAATGCCACCTGGTCCATCTTCTGCTGCTGATATGTTAGATCTCAAGTTGATCCTACCTCTCCATCGGTAGCACAACTTTTAGACTTCTTACAGGAGGGCCTAGACAATAGATTTATCTCCAAACACCTTATGGAGACAAGTAGTGGCCCTCGCTTTGGTTATCTCTTGGGATGATCCTCGCCCCATTTCTCATCATCCGTGTGTCCTCAGTTTTATTCGTGGCACCACCAACTTGGCGGCCTCTGCCAGTGCACCATTACTCTCAACTTGGGACCTTAACAGGGTCTTAACCGTGCTTACTAAAGATCCTTCGAATCCCTGAGGACCATGAGTCTCCACTTTCTGATGTATAAAGTGGTCTTCTTAATCAAGCGATAACATCAGCAAGGAGAATCTCCAAATTGGCAGACTTATCTGTAAGAAAGGATCTTTGTATATTTCATTCGGATAGAGTGGTCCTTAGACGGACCCAACACTTACTCCCTTAAAATCAATTCGGCATTCCACAGAGCACAAGAGTTGATGCTCCCAAATTTTTGTCTGGCTCCATCTCATGGACTTGTGGCACCATCTTGATGCAAGACGGGCCCTACGCATACATTTTGCACAACACACGGCACCTTTTCGAAAGACAGAGGCCCTCTTTGTTTCATTTCAGCCTAAGACTCGTGAAGGTGCACAAGGTTTCCTCTTCAACAATTGGTAGGTGGTTGAGAGCCTCGATCGCTAAGTCATATGAAACTCACTCCATTCCGGTGCCCAAGTGCATAACAGCCCATTCTACCATAAATAAACAAATTTGGAATGGACTGAAATTGAACGCACTACTTAGTCAGAAGAAAGAACAGTGTTGTTTTCATAGCAAG